>NC_087083.1:15040119-15084817 GCF_026151205.1 Bolinopsis microptera | reverse complement strand
TTTGTATAGGCCGTGATGGTGATAGAGATAGATAAGAATATTACAGATAAGAATCTCATCGTGGGTTTATCAACTTACCACATTCTGTCGAATCATCATTAGCTACAGTTCCAGCATTACAAGCAGTACAAGAAGATGCTCCTGCAGTACTGACAGAGTTCTCATCACAATTAACACAGGAAGACATGTCTGCTTCTCTGTATGTTCCCGCTGCGCATTCATCTGCGGAGTGGTACAAATCATGAATAAGATATCTTAATTGAATGAGAATTGATAAGAAATAAATAAGATACAAATATTGGGGATAAGAATCTCAGCGTGGGTACTGGGTCTATCAACTTACCACATTCTGTCGAATCATCATTAGCTACAGTTCCAGCATTACAAGCAGTACAAGAAGATGCTCCTGCAGTACTGACAGAGTTCTCATCACAACTAACACAGAAAGACATGTCTGCTTCTCTGTATGTTCCCGCTGCACATTCATCTGTGGAGTGGTATTAATCATGAATAAGATAATATCTCTTTTGAAAGAGAATTGATAAGAAATAAATAAGATAAGAATATTGGAGATAAGAATCTCATCGTGGGTTTATCAACTTACCACATTCTGTCGAATCATCATTAGCTACAGTTCCAGCATTACAAGCAGTACAAGAAGATGCTCCTGCAGTACTGACAGAGTTCTCATCACAACTATCACAGGAAGACATGTCTGCTTCTCTGTATGTTCCCGCTGCACATTCATCTGTGGAGTGGTACTAATCATGAATAAGATAATATCTTTATTGAAAGAGAATTGATAAGAAATAAATAAGATAAGAATATTGGAGATAAGAATCTCATCGTGGGTTTATCAACTTACCACATTCTGTCGAATCATCATTAGCTACAGTTCCAGCATTACAAGCAGTACAAGAAGATGCTCCTGCAGTACTGACAGAGTTCTCATCACAACTATCACAGGAAGACATGTCTGCTTCTCTGTATGTTCCCGCTGCACATTCATCTGCGGAGTGGTACAAATCATGAATAAGATATCTTTATTGATAGAGAATTGATAAGAAATAAATAAGATACAAATATTGGAGACAAGAATCTCATCGTGGGTTTATCAACTTACCACATTCTGTCAAATCATCATTAGCTACAGTTCCAGCATTACAAGCAGTGCAAGAAGATGCTCCTGCAGTACTGACAGAGTTCTCATCACAACTATCACAGGAAGACATGTCTGCTTCTCTGTATGTTCCCGCTGCACATTTTTCTGAAGATGTTATATTTTATTCATAATGTAAACAATCGCTGCTAGCATAACAGATGATCATTCTGCATCTATGTAAAATATGTTTAATGGATTGATATAGCCTTACATTAGAGTACATTAGAGTACATTAGAGAGTTCACTTACGACACTTAGTATTATACGTATTAGCCACATATCCACTAGAACATAGTACAAGAAGAAGCTCCAGCAGCACTGATGGTGTTTCCTTCACAGCCTTTACAACTACTCATGTACGCACTCCTGTACTTGCCTGCTGGGCACTTTTCTGAAAATGGTTGGCATTTGCAATTTGCTTGCTGATGCATTCATATGATTGCATGGTGTCGCAAAACATATGCGTATTGAATAACGATACAAAAGGAATCTGATAGTGTTAGTTTAATAGCAGTTAGTTTCTAATAGAACTACTAGTAGAAGTGATTGTAGTAATACGAACATTAGTAGGATGCAGGACGTACAGTGCACGTCCACTTCTGTTCCAAGTCAAATATTACAATACTTATGCACAATTCATTTCATCTCACGAATTTCGGGTGTTCTCTCCAGTTTTCCTACCGTCTTTTGAATGGTAAGGGTGAGCAGATGTAGCATGAGCCAGGAAGAGAAGTATGATGACAGTTCCTCTGAAAACCATATCACAAAGCTTCTACTGTCCTTCTAATTATCATAATTCCTAGAATAAGCAAGGTAATGACTTAATAATCAGTATGAGCAATGTAATGACATACTAATTAGTATAAACAATGTAAGATAGGAAGGCTGGACTTAACTTACCATGAATATAGCTAAAGCTACGTAAGTTTAATCCCGAAGACCTCCGCAAACAATCATGTAAACAACAAAATGATTTTTTAATTAGGTTTTCGGAGAGGCCAGAGCAGAAGAACTACGTATAAAGTATATATAGTATAACCATATTATGATTAGAAACGTTATTTTTGAAATTAGCTAGTAACCAGATACCTATCATCATATTCCATCTCTAATTCTCGCAGTTTTAAAATAGTACGCAATTCAACTATCACGCCTTTATTATAAAGTTTCTGATCTCGACATGGTCTATCTATCAAAGTGTGATGTTTGCCGACCAGATTCCAGACCCTTATGACGCACAATCCTAATTCTCTGTGCTATTGAGCTATTCACCGTCACGTAATTATTAACAATCTTCTGGCTATACATTGCATGTGTAGGGAAGAAGAAACATGGCACTTCGCCAAGTATTGGTGTAATGATAATTCAGTTGATTTAGTTAGGGCGTTATGAACATTTACTGGAAACCGATTTGCCACAAGCATTTCTGTGTAGTCAAATGTGTTGTCCATAGTTGTCCAGTCAGAAGCCCAATAGGGTCATTTGACTTTGCTATAAAAGTGTGACTATGACGGTCTCACATTGAGCTCATAAGTGTCTTGTTATTAGGGCGAGAAAATATGCTCTATCTAGTTGTGCCCATCAGATCCACTTATACAAGTCTAGCTAGTTGTGCCCATCAGATCCACTTATACAAGTCTAGCTAGTTGTGCCCATCAGATCCACTTATACAAGTCTAGCTAGTTGTGCCCATCAGATCCACTTATACAAGTCTAGCTAGTTGTGCCCATCAGATCCACTTATACAAGTCTAGCTAGTTGTGCCCATCAGATCCACTTATACAAGTCTAGCTAGTTGTGCCCATCAGATCCACTTATACAAGTCTAGCTAGTTGTGCCCATCAGATCCACTTATACAAGTCTAGCTAGTTGTGCCCATCAGATCCACTTATACAAGTCTAGCTAGTTGTGCCCATCAGATCCACTTATACAAGTCTAGCTAGTTGTGCCCATCAGATCCACTTATACAAGTCTAGCTAGTTGTGCCCATCAGATCCACTTATACAAGTCTAGCTAGTTGTGCCCACCAGATCCACTTATACAAGTCTAGCTAGTTGTGCCCATCAGATCCACTTATACAAGTCTAGCTAGTTGTGCCCATCAGATCCACTTTTACAAGTCTAGCTAGTTGTGCCCATCAGATCCACTTATACAAGTCTAGCTAGTTGTGCCCATCAGATCCACTTATACAAGTCTAGCTAGTTGTGCCCACCAGATCCACTTATACAAGTCTAGCTAGTTGTGCCCATCAGATCCACTTATACAAGTCTAGCTAGTTGTGCCCATCAGATCCACTTATACAAGTCTAGCTAGTTGTGCCCATCAGATCCACTTATACAAGTCTAGCTAGTTGTGCCCATCAGATCCACTTATACAAGTCTAGCTAGTTGTGCCCATCAGATCCACTTATACAAGTCTAGCTAGTTGTGCCCATCAGATCCACTTATACAAGTCTAGCTAGTTGTGCCCACCAGATCCACTTATACAAGTCTAGCTAGTTGTGCCCATCAGATCCACTTATACAAGTCTAGCTAGTTGTGCCCACCAGATCCACTTATACAAGTCTAGCTAGTTGTGCCCATCAGATCCACTTATACAAGTCTAGCTAGTTGTGCCCACCAGATCCACTTATACAAGTCTAGCTAGTTGTGCCCATCAGATCCACTTATACAAGTCTAGCTAGTTGTGCCCATCAGATCCACTTATACAAGTCTAGCTAGTTGTGCCCATCAGATCCACTTATACAAGTCTAGCTAGTTGTGCCCACCAGATCCACTTATACAAGTCTAGCTAGTTGTGCCCATCAGATCCACTTATACAAGTCTAGCTAGTTGTGCCCATCAGATCCACTTATACAAGTCTAGCTAGTTGTGCCCATCAGATCCACTTATACAAGTCTAGCTAGTTGTGCCCACCAGATCCACTTATACAAGTCTAGCTAGTTGTGCCCATCAGATCCACTTATACAAGTCTAGCTAGTTGTGCCCACCAGATCCACTTATACAAGTCTAGCTAGTTGTGCCCATCAGATCCACTTATACAAGTCTAGCTAGTTGTGCCCATCAGATCCACTTATACAAGTCTAGCTAGTTGTGCCCATCAGATCCACTTATACAAGTCTAGCTAGTTGTGCCCATCAGATCCACTTATACAAGTCTAGCTAGTTGTGCCCACCAGATCCACTTATACAAGTCTAGCTAGTTGTGCCCATCAGATCCACTTATACAAGTCTAGCTAGTTGTGCCCATCAGATCCACTTATACAAGTCTAGCTAGTTGTGCCCACCAGATCCACTTATACAAGTCTAGCTAGTTGTGCCCATCAGATCCACTTATACAAGTCTAGCTAGTTGTGCCCACCAGATCCACTTATACAAGTCTAGCTAGTTGTGCCCATCAGATCCACTTATACAAGTCTAGCTAGTTGTGCCCACCAGATCCACTTATACAAGTCTAGCTAGTTGTGCCCATCAGATCCACTTATACAAGTCTAGCTAGTTGTGCCCATCAGATCCACTTATACAAGTCTAGCTAGTTGTGCCCATCAGATCCACTTATACAAGTCTAGCTAGTTGTGCCCACCAGATCCACTTATACAAGTCTAGCTAGTTGTGCCCATCAGATCCACTTATACAAGTCTAGCTAGTTGTGCCCATCAGATCCACTTATACAAGTCTAGCTAGTTGTGCCCATCAGATCCACTTATACAAGTCTAGCTAGTTGTGCCCATCAGATCCACTTATACAAGTCTAGCTAGTTGTGCCCATCAGATCCACTTATACAAGTCTAGCTAGTTGTGCCCATCAGATCCACTTATACAAGTCTAGCTAGTTGTGCCCATCAGATCCACTTATACAAGTCTAGCTAGTTGTGCCCATCAGATCCACTTATACAAGTCTAGCTAGTTGTGCCCATCAGATCCACTTATACAAGTCTAGCTAGTTGTGCCCATCAGATCCACTTATACAAGTCTAGCTAGTTGTGCCCATCAGATCCACTTATACAAGTCTAGCTAGTTGTGCCCATCAGATCCACTTATACAAGTCTAGCTAGTTGTGCCCACCAGATCCACTTATACAAGTCTAGCTAGTTGTGCCCATCAGATCCACTTTTACAAGTCTAGCTAGTTGTGCCCATCAGATCCACTTATACAAGTCTAGCTAGTTGTGCCCATCAGATCCACTTATACAAGTCTAGCTAGTTGTGCCCATCAGATCCACTTATACAAGTCTAGCTAGTTGTGCCCATCAGATCCACTTATACAAGTCTAGCTAGTTGTGCCCATCAGATCCACTTATACAAGTCTAGCTAGTTGTGCCCATCAGATCCACTTTTACAAGTCTAGCTAGTTGTGCCCATCAGATCCACTTATACAAGTCTAGCTAGTTGTGCCCATCAGATCCAACACATTCCTGCGCAGAAATGCTTGTGGAAAATCAGTCCACAGATGGTTTGATATTTATGCTTATTGTCTAATTAACCAGATAATAATTGTAAATTGAAATTTAATAACACCGCTTTTAATATACAACTTATACTCAGCAGTGTTTGAACTAGTCATCCCAGAAAATACCATGAATACTGAGTTCAGAAGGTAACTTATGCTTGAAAATATGTCGTCAATACTAAATGGTAGTACTTAAATATATCATGCAAAGATCGAATACCAAGTATGACCAAAATAGTTATCGATAAAGTGTTTCAAGGTCATCTAGGGACAGTTTAAAAAGAAACGTTTGAGAACTGAGGAGATGGTAACAGGCAGACGATTGTAGATCTTTGGAGTCACCACAGAGAAGCTACGCTCACCAAACTTTAAATTACAAGAGGGAACAATAAGCTTCAATGAGTGATCATGGTGAGAATACTAGAACATGTCCTGCAGATAAGTTGGTGCCAATCCTAACAGTGGCTTGTGAGATAGTTAGTTAGATTTTGAAGACAATCCCTTTCAGTTATATCTTGTTATAAAGAATCTGCTGACTGTCATCCTTGTTATACATGACAATGCATCAAGATACGTAGGAATAAGAAGCCTTGCCCTTGGCAAGTTGCCATTTCCATTGTTCCCGTATAACTACAAAGAGAGGAAGCTACTAAATTAAACATGACAATCAAATTAAACGGCATAAAGTTGGCTGGAAACAAGCTTCAGTCCTCAGTAGTATTTCAACAGTCAACTGAAAAGGATACAAACTCTGCAATATTTCACATCACTTAATAGGAGGCCGGAGGGTGAATATATCACAATATAAATGTGAAGAAAGGAATGAGTTTCATGAGGTTAGTTATGATGTGGTGTAAACAGTGCTACCTAATCAGCTCTACCTTGTATTAACTAACGATTACACAGCAGTGTGTAAACAGTTATTCGCATCCTATTTAAAATTCCTTCATCAGTCATCTGGAATGATATTATTCTGATCTGTCATTGTGACTAATTATTCTATTTGGCATGATCTGATAGGTTTACGGAAGTTGATACAATGCCAAATTATGGAAGGACAAGGTCAGCAATGTTGCATCGTATGGTAGCCTACCAAGGCTGTCAAAAAATTACGAAGCAGGAGATTAAAAATAGCTGTACACTGCATCAGGCTTCTTGAGCTACTGGCCACTGATTTAGTATTTTGGGAACCTGTGCACTGTGCAGCGCATGGTAGAGCACAGCAAGGTTGACCGAGACAAAGCTTTTTTATTATTTTATTTGATTATGTTACTGAAGGAAGTTGGGACAAACTCTTAAGAGGAACTGCGAACCCTGATGCGGGACACTTCAAAGAACATAGCAAAAAATACTGAAACGCTTATCATGTTACAAACCAGGAAACCCATAAATAGAGCTTGCTCTTAAACAGCCGATTGGGAGAGAATAATGGACAGAAATGCACGGTATTCGGAATGCACGACTTTTCAGGCAGCGAATTTTTGTAAAATTGTAACTAAAGATATGGGGTTTATCGTGAGTGTTTCGAGGTATTCGGTGGCACGGACGAAAAGCAAAAATTGAAAAACGAATTATCAAGTCGTGAATATATAATCGCCCCTACTAACAGTTGAACTCCTACTATGATAGTTGAGCTAACTACACTGTTGTCACTCACCCACGGGGCGTCTCGACCACTCTAACTTTTAATGCTTTCAACACTATTATAATATATAACAATTAACAAATAATTTGTTAATGTAAGACAACAGCTCTGCGTCATCCGTTACCTTATCATTATATTTATAGCTCATTTAAAATGCTTATATTAAAACGTATACTATCTTGCAGAGAAATAACTAAATAATCAAACCTAACCATACTATTTGATTTTGGCCGGAAGTCTAACTCTAAGTTATTTGTTTATTTGATTTTGGCCGGAAGTCTAACTGTAAGTTCTTTGTTCATTTGATTTTGGCCGGAAGTCTAACTCTAAGTTCTTTGTTCATTTGATTTTGGCCGGAAGTCTAACTCTAAGTTCTTTGTTCATTTGATTTTGGCCGGAAGTCTAACTCTAAGTTCTTTGTTCATTTGATTTTGGCCGGAAGTCTAACTCTAAGTTATTTGTTTATTTGATTTTGGCCGGAAGTCTAACTCTAAGTTATTTGTTTATTTGATTTTGGCCGGAAGTCTAACTGTAAGTTATTCGATTTTGGCCGGAAGTCTAACTCTAAGTTCTCGATGGAATGCAGTGTGTCTGCAGTGATAATTTCTAAATAAGAATACCTTACTCTCAAGTTTTATAGTATAGTATAGCACAGTTTATAGTAGAGTACTATGTTCTCGAAAGTACGTATGTTTGGAGTATAGTATAGTACAGTTTATAGTAGAGTACTGTGTTCTCGAAAGTACGTATGTTTGGAGTATAGTATAGTACAGTTTATAGTAGAGTACTATGTTCTCGAAAGTACGTATGTTTGGAGTATAGTATAGTACAGTTTATAATAGAGTACTATGTTCTCGAAAGTACGTATGTTTGGAGTATAGTATAGTACAGTTTATAGTAGAGTACTGTGTTCTCGAAAGTACGTATGTTTGGAGTATAGTATAGTACAGTTTATAGTAGAGTACTATGTTCTCGAAAGTACGTATGTTTGGAGTATAGTATAGTACAGTTTATAATAGAGTACTATGTTCTCGAAAGTACGTATGTTTGGAGTATAGTATAGTACAGTTTATAGTAGAGTACTATGTTCTCGAAAGTACGTATGTTTGGAGTATAGTATAGTACAGTTTATAATAGAGTACTATGTTCTCGAAAGTACGTATGTTTGGAGTATAGTATAGTACAGTTTATAGTAGAGTACTGTGTTCTCGAAAGTACGTATGTTTGGAGTATAGTATAGTACAGTTTATAGTAGAGTACTATGTTCTCGAAAGTACGTATGTTTGGAGTATAGTATAGTACAGTTTATAATAGAGTACTATGTTCTCGAAAGTACGTATGTTTGGAGTATAGTATAGTACAGTTTATAGTAGAGTACTATGTTCTCGAAAGTACGTATGTTTGGAGTATAGTATAGTACAGTTTATAATAGAGTACTATGTTCTCGAAAGTACGTATGTTTGGAGTATAGTATAGTACAGTTTATAATAGAGTACTATGTTCTCGAAAGTACGTATGTTTGGAGTATAGTATAGTACAGTTTATAGTAGAGTACTATGTTCTCGAAAGTACGTATGTTTGGAGTATAGTATAGTACAGTTTATAATAGAGTACTATGTTCTCGAAAGTACGTATGTTTGGAGTATAGTATCGTACAGTTTATAATAGAGTACTATGTTCTCGAAAGTACGTATGTTTGGAGTATTGTATAGTACAGTTTATAATAGAGTACTATGTTCTCGAAAGTACGTATGTTTGGAGTATAGTATAGTACAGTTTATAATAGAGTACTATGTTCTCGAAAGTACGTCTGTTTGTATAGTATGTTCTCGAAAGTACGTTTAGAGCACAAATTTACAGATTCAACTGACTCAATTGTCGCTGATGAAATAGAATCGTATAATTTTGCATTTTTCAGACAACAAGTTTGAAGGGGGTTGTAGTAAAGTAGGATTATGGGCAATTTATTAGGGTCAAGTATTTATTTAGGTTCTTAGGGTTTTAGTACAGTTGTTATCATCAAACTAATTACAACACTACAAATCTATTACATTTATTGAGAATTATGTAATGTAACGTGATGGAAATATTTTAAACGGGGATATCCTGTCCAAACCCATGATGCACTACATGAAGAATTCGTTGTAACTTTGTTTAAAAAGCATTAATAGTTATATTTAATTCTTACAGTCCACTAGGGTAGAGTAATATCGTATTTTTTCCATCTTTTAGAGCCCTTTTAGTGCAGGGTTACATTCATTTAGATTTTAGTTGCACTTATCTTTACATTTTACAGCACTGCGTGTAAGTGGGCGGAAGTAAAGGACTTTCTGTAGTCACGCGTGATTGAGTCACGCATTTCGGCAGGCTATTTAAGGGCTGACAAGTTTATTACCGGGGTAGTATGTTTAATCAAGAAAGCATGGAGTATTTGGATTTATCGTAAAGTGGTATTCTTACGACACTACGTTTTAAATCTTGAAATAATCTATATGTTTCTATACTTTTAGCAGCAAGTATTAGGAATAAAAACTCGAATGATAGCCGCAGTTCAGTTAACTAAACCCTCAAATTGTAAATCGTAGGACAACAATATCACATTTTTAAAGATGCATGTGTTTAGTGACATCAGAAATATTAACTAACGAATTGTAATTTTACTGTCAAATAACTCAAGAAATTCAAAATAACACTGTATTTATAAAGTCAAGTTTAACATCAATACAAACGCTCAAATTAAGGTTCACTATTACAAGTACAATGTTCTAAGAGCAAGGGGTCGTCTACATATTACGTTATCAGCCGAGGGGGGGGGGGGGGGGGGGGGGGGGGGGGGTTCGAAATGATTACGCTAGTGTAATTTCGATACAATAGTTATGTGTAAAACTGATTAAGGAGGGGGGCCGGGGGGGGGGGGTAAAAATGTCCACAAAGTGATTACCGTGTACTATGTGAACGACCCCTAAGAGTAAGATAATAATATATGAAGTTCACTATGTTTTATAGTCAAACACTACTTGTAAACAGTTAAGCTAGATAATCCTGACTCAGATCACAAGTTGTAATTTATCATCACCTCACCCATCACCAACTTCTTGGTATTGATCATATCTGTACCGATTGTGCACTTTTCTATCCATTTCATTTGAATTAAGTTACATATTTTTTGTTTTTGTTTTTTCAGAATCACATCGTTTATTTGTTTATTCTACAGCGCGTCCTCCAAAGCATGAATGTGCCCATGTCCATGATGAACATGGACATGCTCGTGACCATGACCGTGACCATGACCATGACCATGACCGTGACCGTGACCATGTTCATGTTCTGGGTGAAGGCCGTGGTCGTGGTGGCCAGGATGGAAGCCAGTAGACTGGGTCGATGGTACTGAGTGTGTTAGGGACTGCCCCATCATTCTGAACTTTGCCATCCAGAACTTTACACAATCTTCCTTTAGTACCACGTAGAAGAGGAAGATAAAAACACCCTGAAATATCATGTATTATATAATATAATAATATAATGTAATATAATGTAATATAATGTAATATAATGTAATATAATGTAATATAATGTAATATAATGTAATATTATGTATTATATATAATGTAATTTTATGTATTATATAAGAGATGGTACACTGGTTAATGTTTACTATAATATTGAAGTAATACATTAAAAGTAGATACTTGTAGGACATACCAACATATCCAAAAATTTAAACAATGTACCGTAAATAACAATACCTGTGGGGCATTTAGTGCAATAAAGAGCCATCTGAAGACCGCATTGATGGTACTATAGTTGGAGTTGTTCATCAGAAGAAAGAAACCAACAATCCAACTCAGACCCAGAATAATTGTCACCGCTAGTGCTGATTTTACCTGCTTCTGTGAACCAAAATAACTGTGATTAGACTTTGAATTATTAGCAGTGCAAGTTGTTAACGAACAGATTCTCAAATATCAGGATCTATCCCGTAGCCACTAACCGTTCTCATTTTGATTTCAGCTTCGTCCGTTTTCTCAGCTTGGGTCTTGATAGCAGTCATAATAACTTTGACTATGAAGACAAATAAGACCCAACTAATGACCACCCCTAGTACCACTGGACCGTAGAACGTTGCAATACCGTAGGGGTATTTGATAAAGCACCTGACACGTACTCTTGTTAGCTCAACTATTAAATAATATAGCAGTATTAAATAATATAATATAATGTTCTTAATTCTGAATACCTGCTCCACTGTACACTTGCCCGATAAACATTGCAAATTTTCACGAAATTGAAAAGGTTGTATTAACAATATCAGGTAAAATTTATCCTTAAGTCCATTATGTACGTCTTAGGATCTGCAAAGTCAGACCGGAAATGAAATTCAAAATTGCCTTCGCGGAGTTTTGCCTTTCAAAACTCTTTTCGCGGAGTTTTGTGTCAAATCTGGTCGCAAAACTGAGCCGTGGAACTGGGCTGTTAGTCCATTATTTACGTCTTAGGATCTGCAAAGTCAGCTCCACCCCAAGCCACCCCGATCAGAGGGAAAATGATTGGGAGACCCCATCCTACCAAACTGTACTTCAGCATTGCGTGGCTCATGTAGACCCCTAGTACTTTAACCATGGCTAAGTACATGGTAACTGCTTCCACCACCATCCAGCTCAGTTGGCAAAGCCAGAAGTAGTTCAACAGGAACGCTATCTACACAATTAGTAGTTGTTAGTACTCATTTTGCTAAATGTTAGGTTATATACCTATACTTTTGACAGGGTAAAAATGTGTTACAAATGTTTTTGACATTTTTTTACTAATTGGCGTTTCAAAACATCGTTAACTCGAACGTTTGCAGTGTAAAAATCAATACCATACGGAAGTGTGGTGTTAATATGCACTTACAATGGAACAAGGAATGGAAGGTTTTGCTTCCTCTTCAGCAGCTACAAAACTATCCATTAAAAAGAAGAACACAATAGAGAGCATTAGAGCCAGAACCAGCATCAGGTTGATTTTCTGGGACTTCATTTTCATCAATTTCCTGTAAATGTGATATTTAGTTCGTTATGCCTGTTCCACTGCACTACTGTACTACTATATCTATATTACTACATACTACTACTACTATATATATAGCCAGGATAGCAATTCTATTGTATTTATCATGGGATGTTGACTAAGTCAACAGTTGACTTGCTGTCGTATTATATGCATGATACAATCTCTATGATCTGCAATGATAATGATGAAGTTGTTATGTGCAAGATTACTTGTTTGGAAGAATAGCAGCTGCAGTAAGTGCAAGATTACTTGTTTGGAAGAATAGCAGCTGCAGTAAGTGCAAGATTACTTGTTTGGAAGAATAGCAGCTGCAGTAAGTGCAAGATTACTTGTTTGGAAGAATAGCAGCTGCAGTAAGTGCAAGATTACTTGTTTGGAAGAATAGCAGCTGCAGTAAGTGCAAGATTACTTGTTTGGAAGAATAGCAGCTGCAGTAAGTGCAAGATTACTTGTTTGGAAGAATAGCAGCTGCAGTAAGTGCAAGATTACTTTTTTGGAAGAATAGCAGCTGCAGTAAGTGCAAGATTACTTGTTTGGAAGAATAGCAGCTGCAGTAAGTGCAAGATTACTTGTTTGGAAGAATAGCAGCTGCAGTAAATGCAAGATTACTTGTTTGGAAGAATAGCAGCTGCAGTAAGTGCAAGATTACTTGTTTGGAAGAATAGCAGCTGCAGTAAGTGCAAGATTACTTGTTTGGAAGAATAGCAGCTGCAGTAAGTGCAAGATTACTTGTTTGGAAGAATAGCAGCTGCAGTAAGTGCAATATTACTTGTTTGGAAGAATAGCAGCTGCAGTAAGTGCAAGATTACTTGTTTGGAAGAATAGCAGCTGCAGTAAGTGCAAGATTACTTGTTTGGAAGAATAGCAGCTGCAGTAAGTGCAAGATTACTTGTTTGGAAGAATAGCAGCTGCAGTAAGTGCAATATTACTTGTTTGGAAGAATAGCAGCTGCAGTAAGTGCAAGATTACTTGTTTGGAAGAATAGCAGCTGCAGTAAGTGCAAGATTACTTGTTTGGAAGAATAGCAGCTGCAGTAAGTGCTAAACAGAAGAGACTAGACGCCAGCAGAACTAGTGACACAAGCTCCTCCTTGTCATTACTCTCGCTGGTGAACGACTGAAATGTAAATAATAACATATTAAAGTCACTATTGTGACGGTACATATAGGGTGTTTCATAAATAATGTCCTGTTTTTGATTTATTGTCTAATTTAGTACTGTAAATGAATTAACGTTTCAAGTAAACGGCAACCTAGTAAAGGTTTCAAGTATGGCCAGTTGTCTGCAACTTTATCTTTAGTTGGTTCGGTGCTAAAAGCTAGACACGAGATACTTGCTCAGATTTCAAGTTGAAATGTGAGTTGGAAAATCAATTACTATCTCGATAAATAATTTTGAATTTGCGAAGAATTGGCAGAATTAAGTCGAAGAACAAATATAATTGTTGGGATTAAAAATATATATATTTATATATAAAACTAAAATAAATTAGTAAAATTAAGTAACCATGAGAACTGCAAAGCTAGTGAGATGATCACAAATACATTTCACTTCGGTAACTCCTGTCTCTGCGTTGAAGACTGATCGGGTCTCACAGCCCTTCTCGCTCCAGCCTCGCTCACCTGAAGGAGAGGTCTTAATTAGGAACCGGCCGGATATCCGGTCGGTTCCTAATACACGAGTGTCAAGATGAAACTCCTCCTTGATTTCACCGTCCTAATGAGATGCCTTGTTTTGTTACCTACCTGTTAAAATACCTACTAATGTGCATATATAGACTACCTAGTTGAGTGTGTACCACAACCTAGCACCCTGCCTAAACGTTCAGAACTCCCGGACCTATGTGGCAAGCCTGCTCCCTGAACAAAACAAAACACATTTATAGCAAATAAAAGATAACGCACCAGTATGAGAAGTGTTGTAGAAACTACAAGTCAGCTTCTGTCTAACAATGGTCTTCCTTTTAGAGAAGCTGAGCACCTTTTTCTCGGCTTTATCCTTTATTTACATTGATCAGTTGTTTTGAAGGTGCGAATATAATGACAACTGTATTGATTTCTAAACAACCTATTTATACGACGACAAATATTAACTTTTTGGCTAGTCAGAAGTTGAATTTTTCAAAAATCTAACCGTTACTTTAAATGTCATGGTGACATTTTGGTGTGCTTCCAGCGGTAGTATTTCGGAGGAGGTCTTGCTTATTATGTTGATGTCTGCAATAACACTCGCCACCAACGAAAGCCCCTTTAATTTTTAGTGTTATTTGAAGGTGATAATGAGAATCCAGTTAATTCAGTATAAGCTTCTTTTAAATTAAAGAAGAATAAAATATCTTTACTCATCACACACAGGCCCCCCCCCCCCCCCCACCTGCCTCATCACACACAGGCACGTAGGCCCGGCCCCCCGCCCCCCTGCCTCATCGCACACAGGCACCGTGCACGTAGGCCCCCCCCCCCCGCCCCCCCCCCCCCCCCTGCCTCAACACACTCACATCTGGTGTACTTGCATCGCCTTCTTTCTTATCCACGCCAACTTGAACTATCGAATGGGCAACTTCTTTTAACAACATGTTCTCATCTGTGGACTTTGGAGAGGTAGTTTTGGATGGGAATGACTTATCGTTCTCATAGTATACCACAGTAAGCACCTCGTCCTTTGTCGTTGTAAGCTCGCCCTGATAAAAACATTGTTTTTTTACCTAATTGTAAATAAACCCCCAGCCTAAGACTTAGTAGATAAACACATAAATGCCATATTTGGTCATGTTACCATAGTACCATAACCATATTTGGTCATGTTACCATAGTACCATATTTGGTCATGTTACCATAGTAACATTACCATATTTTCACATGCATACATGAGAAACGCTTACCGTGAAGAAAGTTTTTGCATCATCTTTATGGTTTGTGCTCCCCTTAACTACATTCAAATCTCCTGCCAGAGTCAGCATTTGTTTCATCCTTGACGTGTCTGTGGTTTCCACAGCTGCTATACCAAGCGCTAAAAGTAGAAACAGTTACTGGGTAGTATATTGAATTGATAATGTTTGGTTTTATTCCATCATTTTGGTGCAAATTAACGTATTGCTTGATATAAAATAATTTTTCCTCAAACATAGTTTGAGAGATGTCTTATCTGTAAGGAAGGTATAGTAGTATATTATAATAGTATAAGAAAGGTAGCTTAGCTTGGTAGCTATGTTCAGTTATGTCCTTCAAAATTCGATTTTCAAATTCGATACATTTTTTGTATCACCGAATTGGTTTCGAACCGTATAAGTAAGTCACACAGTGCAAATTAACTCGTCAGAAAATAACTATTATACCTACTCTAGTGCTTTAAGCCTCCTTTTATACTAAAATGTTGCTGGAAAAAGATATGCATTATATTTATATTTATCTCCGGGAATTAGACCCCCGAAAAGTCGTGAACACTGAGCACTGATATTTCCCGCAAAGGTTACCAGATTATTATCAACACAAACTGCCAGTCGACTTGACAAGCAGTGGGGAAGCTAACCAAAACAAATAACAGTTGCGCACTATACATTACACACATAATTATAACAAATAATACCTTTGCTTAGTTACGTGCAGTGCTATTATCACGCTTATCACTCAACAGCCAAGGTATTGTTTTCATTATAAACTTTTTACTTTAAAACTGTTTACCTATCGAATCTTCTGTTTTGAGCACATCATTATTATTCTGAAGGGCAACTGCACGAATAATTGCAACTGCAGATTCTCTCAGTTCATCGCTGGCTTGTTGGTCTTGCAGTTCTGTCACATCAGTGTTAGTCTGAATGTTATCTATCGTAGATATGAGATTGTCAACAGTATTGTTTGATAGCTCAGAGTCAGGTAGATTTATCAATGTGTCTATACTCAGGGAAACTTTTTGTACATCGGAAGAACTCAGCTTACTCCCTTCAACAGCCGTCATGTCCTTCATCTCATCAGACATTTCTTCTTGGGTTTCGGAAGACCCAGTCTCAATTTCCTTGGACGATACAATTTTCAGGACAATTAGTTTTGTTTAAACTTATCGACATTTAGATATAAATCAAAGATCAACCAGGTTTTCCTGTTGCAGGCACAATTAATATTATACCTGCAACAGGTCACTGAACATTGCAGACAATTAATATTATACCTGCAACAGGTCACTGAACATTGCAGACAATTAATATTATACCTGCAACAGGTCACTGAACATTGCAGACAATTAATATTATACCTGCAACAGGTCACTGAACATTGCAGACAATTAATATTATTCCTGCAACAGGTCACTGAACATTGCAGACAATTAATATTATTCCTGCAACAGGTCACTGAACATTGCAGACAATTAATATTATTCCTGCAACAGGTCACTGAACATTGCAGACAATTAATATTATTCCTGCAACAGGTCACTGAACGGTTCTTTTGCGATAGTCAAAACGCGACAACTAGCGCTGGATGGCGACAACTAGCGCTATCCAGCGCTAGTTGTCGCCATCCAGCGCTAGTTGTCGCTATCCAGCGCTGGATAACGCTGGCCAGCGCTAAATATATTTGTTCGATAATTGTCGCTATCCAGCGCTAGTTGTCGCCATCCAGCGCTAGTTGTCGCCATCCAGCGCTGGTTGTCGCTATCCAGCGCTAGTTGTCGCTGGCTATGCGACACTGTCGCACGCGATAGTTTGCGATGGCCAGCGCAACTGGCCATCGCAGAAAACAGTTCGATAACTAGCGCGCTGGCCAGCGCTGGCTAGCGCTGGATAGTGACAACTAGCGCTGGATGGCGACAACTAGCGCTGGCCAGCGCTTGTTGTCGCTATCCAGCGCTAGCCAGCGCTAGCCAGCGCAAAGTATCAATTTTTGATAAATTTTCAATAATTTTCGCGACAAATAGCGCTGGATAGCGACAACTAGCGCTGGCCAGCGCTGGCCAGCGCTAACCAGCGCAAAGTATCAATTTTTGTTAAATTTTCGATAAATTTTCGATAATTTTCGCGACAAATAGCGCTGGATAGCGACAACTAGCGCTGGCCAGCGCTAAGCGATAGCCAGCGCTGGCCATCGATAGCCAGCGCAACATTTTTGCGATATTATTCGTCAGCTAGCGCTGGCCAGCGCTATCCAGCGCTAGCCAGCGCTAGCCAGCGCAATGTATCAAAATCATATACTTGCGATATTACTCGTCAGCTAGCGCTGGCCAGCGCAATGTATCAAAATCATATACTTGCGATATTACTCGTCAGCTAGCGCTGGCCAGCGCAATGTATCAAAATCATATTCTTGCGATATTACTCGTCAGCCAGCGCTGGCCAGCGCAATGTATCAAAATCATATAATTATAATTGCGATATTACTCGTCAGCCAGCGCTAGCCAGCGCTGGCCAGCGCTGGCCATCGATAGCGGACGATAGCCAGCGCAAAATGTTTGCGATATTACTCGTCAGCTAGCGCTGGCCAGTGCAATGTATCAAAATCATATAATTGCGATATTACTCGTCAGCCAGCGCTAGCCAGCGCTGGCCATCGATAGCCAGCGCAAAATGTTTGCGATATTACTCGTCAGCTAGCGCTGGCCAGCGCTGGCCAGCGCTAGCCAGCGCTGGCCATCACTGGCCAGCGCAATGCATCAAAATCATATACTTGCAATATTACTCGTCAACCAGCGCTAGGTAGTGCAAGTTATAAAAATCAAATATTTGCGATATTAATCGATGGCTAGCGCTGGTTAGTGCTGGCCAGTGCAATATACCAAAATGAAATATTAGCGATATCATTTATCGTCAGCTGACACTGACTGACCAGCGCAATATATTTGCGATATTTCTTGTCAGCTTAACGCGGGTGATACTCGTAAAATTGGAAATATTTTTTCAAATCCAAGTCCAACTCGGTGCGCATTTATATGTAAAGGAACGGTTATAAACGTACATCTACAATCGTCAGCTTGCGTTGGCTTACTAGCTGGGCGGAGCTCAACTTACTGGGCGGCGCTCAGCCTGTCATTCCGCGGGATCTCTATTCTATGTTTATCTCTATTCTATGTTTATAAACATAGTAGCCTGGGGTCCCTAGGTAAAGCTCAATTTGTCATTTGGCCTCATTCCTATTTTCTGTGTTCATGAAGATGATAGCCTGCGGTCCCCAGTATGTGGCTCAGTATGCAATACACAGCTATATTAGCAGACTTTACTCAACGCGCTAAATTCTATTACATATATATTATGCGCGGCCCTCTTTTCGATCGTGAATCCTAGTAAGGTCAGGAAACCTTATTGGATGCACAAAATGATCATAGTGCAAATAAACTTCGGCTAACTGCTAACTAAGCAGCAGTTTCTTTGCACTATAGTTAACGGGTGATACTCGTAAAATATCTGTTCCAACTCGGCGCGCGTCCAGCTTGTATCACGTTGCGACCCCCACGGTCGTTTCACTATGGTGACGATACAGGGGGGGTGGTGACGATACAGGGGGGGCCGCGCACTTCGTGCGCGGCGGGTCATACAACGTATGACAACGTCCAGCCTGGTAGGTTGTTAACCTACAAGTGCACGTGCGTAAAACAACCCCAGTTACTACGGTTACAATGAAAATTCCTATTTCTCATCTAATTTGCACATGGGCGGTCGTACATACATTTTACATTCTACATAAATAATTCTTTGAATTATAGTAGAGACTAGAAAGCCCGTGGTAACAGGGACGAAGCTAGTAGTATTCTTTAAAAGAAAGTTTTAATCGCATCAAAAAATATCCATCCTAACCGAAGATACAGCCGATTTAAATATAAAACACTTTAAACACAACATAGTAACAACAAAACCGATCAAAATGACGTTAAAACAATCTTTGCACGTGCACGTGCGCATTAAAACACCGTTGCTATGGAACGTTTTGGTTGTTACCTAAATTCATATTTTTCGTTTGTTTTGCACGTGGGCGGTCGTACATACAAACATTCTACATCAGAAATAATTCTCTGAATTATAGTCAATAGTAGAGATTAGGGTCATCATTTGAAAAACCCACTCAGCTATCTGTTGTCATACGTTGTATGACCCGCCGCGCACGAAGTGCGCGGCCCCCCCTGTATCGTCAGGACGATAAAGTGAAACGACCGTGGGGGTCGCAACGTGATACAAGCTATCTGATTGCGTAATATGTGAACGACCCTTTATACTAATTTTACTGGGCCATGCTCAGCCTGTCTGCTGTCATTTCGCCTAATCTCTATTCGGGATATGTTTATGATTAATATGAACAAAATATTTTGAGGTCCCCAGGTAAGCTAATTTGTAATTGATCCTAGCTAGCGCTAACAGTAACTGCGCGCCGACATGTGATATCGCAAATATTTAAAACGGATACTTTGGGATGGGGATCGATCACATATTACGTAATCAGCTGATCGAGGGGGAGGGGGTTTCTGGCCAGTGCTGGATAGCGTTGGCTAGCGCTGGTTAGTGCTGGCCAGCGCTGCCTGACGAGTAATATCGAAAGTTTATGATTTTGATACATTGCGCTGGCCAGCGCTAGCTGACGAGTAATATCGCAAGTATATGATTTTGATACATTGCGCTGGCTAGCGCTGGTTGTCATACGTTGTATGACCCGCCGCGCACGAAGTGCGCGGCTCCCCCGGTATCGTCAGGACGATAAAGGGGTTTACCTAGTGAAACGACCGTGGGTGTCACAACGTGATACAAAGCGCTGGCTAGCGTTGGCTAGCGCTGGTCAGCGCTGGCTAGCGCTGGATAGCGCTGGATAGCGCTGGCCAGCGCTTGCTGACGAATAATATCGCAAAAATTTTGCGCTGGCCAGCGCTGGCTGACGAGTAATATCGCACGTTTATGATTTTGATACATTGCGCTGGCCAGCGCTAGCTGACGAGTAGTATCGCAAGTATATGATTTTGATACATTGCGCTGGCCAGCGCTGGTTAGCGCTGGATAGCGCTGGCCAGCGCTAGCTGACGAATAATATCGCAAAAATGTTGCGCTGGCTATCGATGGCCAGCGCTGGCCAGCGCTGGCTATCGCTTAGCGCTGGCCAGCGCTGGCCAGCGCTAGTTGTCGCTATCCAGCGCTATTTGTCGCGAAAATTATCGAAAATTTATCAAAAATTGATACTTTGCGCTGGTTAGCGCTGGCCAGCGCTGGCCAGCGCTGGCTAGCGCTGGATAGCGACAACAATCGCTGGCCAGCGCTAGTTGTCGCCATCCAGCGCTAGTTGTCGCTATCCAGCGCTAGCCAGCGCGCTAGTTATCGAACTGTTTTCTGCGATGGCCAGTTGCGCTGGCCATCGCAAACTATCGCGTGCGACAGTGTCGCATAGCCAGCGACAACTAGCGCTGGATAGCGACAACCAGCGCTGGATGGCGACAACTAGCGCTGGATGGCGACAACTAGCGCTGGATGGCGACAACTAGCGCTGGATAGCGACAATTATCGAACAAATATATTTAGCGCTGGCCAGCGTTATCCAGCGCTGGATAGCGACAACTAGCGCTGGATGGCGACAACTAGCGCTGGATAGCGCTAGTTGTCGCCATCCAGCGCTAGTTGTCGCGTTTTGACTATCGCAAAAGAACCCACTGAACATTGCAGACAATTAATATTATACCTGCAACAGGTCACTGAACATTGCAGACAATTAATATTATACCTGCAACAGGTCACTGACTATTGTTGAAACAGCAGAAGGGCACTCTGAAAAGTCTGTCTCACTGAATAATCCACTTGCAGTGCAGAACTTGCGAGCTTTAAACTTACCCTGGGTTATACATTATCACTATAATATACTATGTTCCTAGGCCAAGTAAGAGGAGCCAGAATATTAATTTATTAAGTTATCTTAATCACACCAACTATTAGTGCTCACATCATATAAACATGGCAGTTCTGCGTGTATTTCTGGATCTGTAGCTGTCCAAGTGTACGTTCCATAGACCACACTGGTTTCAATTCTAGTTTCACACTCTGAAACTATCAGTTATCTTGTTAGATGCATATAAAGTGGGGGGGGGTCCACATATACGTCACCAAGCAATCACCACGATATGACTGTAATCGTTAATCAAACTTTTGTTTAACTTCACTTTCCAAATTGTCTCCTACATCAATATTACCCGACACAAAGTAAGCTACTTTTAAAATACTAGTGTAGGTAGAAATATGTATAACAGCAGATATTTTACCTTTAACTGTAACCTTTGCAATAACTTTGCACTGGGTTGCCTTCTCCTGTTCGTACACATTGCCCGGACAGGGTTCACATGACACCATGCTACTTGATCTGTATGTTCCTCGCTTGCAGTTAACTGAGGAAAATTACATTTTTGAAGCAGTAATAGCCACCAGAGCTAGAGGATTCAATTTTCTGGGTGATGCTTTTCAGTTTCTGTTTTGTTGAATGATGAGGTTTATAGAAAGTCGTCAATAGAATCGTTCAATAATTTTAAATTACGCTATATAATTTAAAATATGATCTTCCGTATTCACTTAAACACTTACCACATTCTGTTGAATCATCATTAGCTACAGTTCCAGCATTACAAGCAGTACAAGAAGATGCTCCTGCAGTACTGACAGAGTTCTCATCACAATTAACACAGGAAGACATGTGTGCTTCTCTGTATGTTCCCGCTGCGCATTCATCTGCGGAGTGGTACAAATCATAAATAAGATATCTTTATTGAAAGAGAATTGATAAGAAATTAATAAGATAAGAATATTGGGGATAAGAATCTCATCGTGGGTACTGGGTCTATCCTCTTACCACATTCTGTCAAATCATCATTAGCTACAGTTCCAGCATTACAAGCAGTGCAAGAAGATGCTCCTGCAGTACTGACAGTATTCTCATCACAACTATCACAGGAAGACATGTGTGCGTCTCTGTATGTTCCCGCTGCACATTCATCTGCAGAGTGGTACAAATCATCAATAAGACATCTTTATTGAAAGAGAATTGATAAGAAATAGGATAAGATAAGAATATTGGGGATAAGAATCTTATCGTGGGTTTATCAACTTACCACATTTTGTCGAATCATCATTAGCTACAGTTCCAGCATTACAAGCAGTGCAAGAAGATGCTCCTGCAGTACTGACAGAGTTCTCATCACAACTAACACAAGAAGACATGTCTGCTTCTCTGTATGTTCCCGCTGCGCATTCATCTGCGGAGTGGTACAAATCATAAATAAGATAATATCTTTTTTGAAAGAGAATTCATAAGAATTAAATAAGAGAAGAATATTGGAAGTAAGAATCTTATCGTGGGTTTATCAACTTACCACATTCTGTCGAATCATCATTAGCTACAGTTCCAGCATTACAAGCAGTACAAGAAGATGCTCCTGCAGTACTGACAGAGTTCTCATCACAACTATCACAGGAAGACATGTGTGCGTCTCTGTATGTTCCTGCTAAGCATTCATCTGCGGAGTGGTACAAATCATAAATAAGATATCTTTATACAAATATAAGAAATTAATAAGATAAGAATATTGCAGATAAGAATCATATCGTGGGTTTATCCACTTACCACATTCTGTCAAATCATCATTAGCTACAGTTCCCGCTGAGCATTCTCCCAAAACTGCAAAATTTTCATTGCATTGTTACTGATAATTTTATCTGTTCATAGTTTACATGCAATCAAAGAGGAGTCTATATAATATATATTCACTTGCCACGCATTGGTTTGAAAATTTGCCTGGCAAGTGAATATTGCTGGGTGGCCTAGTGGTTAGAGCTTCCGCCTTCTGTACAGAAGGTTCAGGGTTCGAATCCCAGTTTCACTCAGTCTAGGGAGTAGCTAAGGATTCATTGTATCTATGTGAGATCCTCGGTCGACTCAGCCGAATGATAGGAAACTTGATTGAGGGTTAAATGAGGAGGGGTGCCTGTGCCAAAAGATCAAGAATCTTAGGATACTCCTTCAGAACATCTACAATGTAGTGTACTGTAAAACAAGGGCGGTCGAACTATTCGATGACCCTGTAGAGGAATCTACGAACTTTACAAATTAAATTAAAATTAAATTAAAAATTATTATTATTGCTGATAATGATCTTTTCTTGGGTTCATCAACTTACAACATTCTGTCGAATCATCATTAGCTACAGTTCCAGCATCACAAGCAGTACAAGAAGATGCTCCTGCAGTACTGACAGAGTTCTCATCACAACTTTCACAGGAAGACATGTCTGCATCTCTGTATGTTCCTGCTAAGCATTCATCTGCGGAGTGGTACCAATCATAAATAAGATATCTTAATTAAAATGAGAATTGATAAGAAATAAGATAAGATAAGATTATCGGAGATAAGAATCTTATTGTGGGTTTATCAACTTACCACATTCTGTCGAATCGTCATTAGCTGCCCTTCCAGCATTACAAGCAGTACAAGAAGATGCTCCTGCAGTACTGACAGTATTCTCATCACAACTATCACAGGAAGACATGTCTGCGTCTCTGTATGTTCCCGCTGTGCAATCATCTGTGGAGTGGTACCAATCATGAATAAGATAATGTCTTTTTTTGAAAGAGAATTGATAAGAAATAAATAAGATAAGAATAGTGGGGATCAGAATCTCATCATGGGTTTATAAACTTACAACATTCTGTCGAATCATCATTAGCAACAGTTCCAGCATTACAAGCAGTGCAAGAAGATGCTCCTGCCATAGAACTGTCTTTGTAGGTACCCGCCGGACAGGACACTAGAAAGTAGAAAGGTTATCAACAACAGTTGCCTGCAGTTGGTTCAATTTCTATTGTAAAATAAATCATTACCCTGATTATGAATGGCTCTTGTAACTGAGTAATATTGCACTTAATCAATCTGGACGTTACCTTTCAAGTTCTGATTTGATATTGATCGATAAAATCATATAAACAAGTAACAACTATTAGGTGACAGTTCAAATCCCAATACTCACCACAATTGGTTTTATCAGTGTTAGTTTCTTTTCCTATCCCGCAAGTGCTGCAAGAATCAGATCCTGCAGCACTGAATGTTCCTACTTCACATTTGGAACAGGTTGCAGATCCAGCAGCACTATATTTCCCAGCTTCACATTCAGAACAGGTTGCAGATCCAGCAGCACTGTATTTCCCTGCTTCACATTCAGAACAGGTTGCAGATCCAACATTACTGTACTTCCCTGCTTCACATTCAGAGCAGGTTGCAGATCCAGCAGAACTGAATTTTCCTGCTTCACATTGAGAACATGTTGCAGATCCAGCAGCACTGAATTTTCCTGCTTCACATTCAGAACATGTTGCAGATCCAGCAGAACTGAATTTTCCAGCTTCACATTCAGAACATGTTGCAGATCCAGCAGCACTGAATTTTCCTGCTTCACATTCATAACATGTTGCAGATCCAGCAGCACTGAATTTTCCAGCTTCACATTCAGAACATGTTGCAGATCCAGCAGCACTGAATTTTCCTGCTTCACATTCAGAACATGTTGCAGATCCAGCAGCACTGAATTTTCCAGCTTCACATTCAGAACATGTTGCAGATCCAGCAGCACTGAATTTTCCTGCTTCACATTCAGAACATGTTGCAGATCCAGCAGCACTGAATTTTCCTGCTTCACATTCAGAACATGTTGCAGATCCAGCAGCACTGAATTTTCCAGCTTTACATTCAGAACAGGTTGCAGATCCATTACTGAAGTTTCCAGCTTCACATACTGCAACAACTGAAAAAATGAAGCAAATAGATTATATTATCGCAATGAAAGTTTGATCCTAACATACTTTTATTGATCTAACCGCCAAGAAGCTGTACAGATTCAAACCTAAATGATTACTATCTGTAGAAAAGTTCACCGTATTATTTGACAATTACATTTTAATACTTAACAAGTTTTGAACTATAGTGAACTATTTGCAAATGGGATACAAGTTGTAAGATAATCTTGCCCCAAAATAACGTTTAAAAAGGTTTTTAGAGTGATTAAATGGATATTTGACCTCAAATATTAATTTAACCTCATTTTTTGTCAAAAATTGCATTTTTTGGCAATTTTTTGCCATTTTTTAGGACAAACTACAAAAATAAGTTGCAAATTAACTTTGGTAAGCATCTATAAGTTGATTTATCTGTAAGTATAGAATATTTAGAGTAACCCTAGAAAAATGTACAGTGTAATATTGTGGCATGATTTTTTATGAGCTCTCAAAGAGTCAAAGGTTCATGATTAGACAGAAATTGGGTGAAATTTAGAACTTTTTGAATCCATTTTTAGACCATTTCATCACTTATATCAATTCTAAACTACTTCTTTGTGTTTTTAATGTGAAGAGGTCATCAAGAGCTTTAATTTGATACCTCTATACATGGTTTTCGATAAAAATTAGAATTTTTGGGGCAAAAACACTGCTCTTTTGAGCAAAATTTAGTTACGTGACAAGAAAATAAAGTAATTTTAGCCCCAAATTGCTGATATTTTCTGAAAATAAGCCTTTAAATTACTCAAATAAGTGTTCCCAGACCTAACAGTGACTATAAAACACTTTCAAATCAATTTTGATGTCCTAATCCATTTAAAAATCATTATTTTTGCGATTTAAGGTCTAAAAGTGGCACATTTTGCCCTGGCGGAACCCTAATTTCGATAAAATTACCAACACTTTCAGGCAGTTGTTGAAAATAGGTCCCTAGAATTGCCCAGGAAGTATTGAAAGTACAATTTATTTCACAACAAAGCATTTAAACCACTTGTTTTATTAATTTTCCGCTGTGTAAATTACACTACCAAGCTGTGAATTACGCTACCTGTGAATTACACTACCCCTACTTTTTGCACTTCCAGTGTGACAAAACGAATGAAATTTTCTGACCTTTATAGATGACTAAAGTTGCCGTTAGAGAGAGAGTTTCGAATCAAACAGACTTATAGTGTAGCCACAGTAAAACATTTTTCACTATTTGGTAGCGTAATTCACACGCGAAGAGGAAAAATTTGATCATAAGACACTCAAAAAGTAAAGAAATTTGGCCCTCAAAATTAGGCTGGCCTTCTATCTGAAGCCCACTAGGTTGATATACAGGATAAAATATTGAATTCTACGATTAATAAAGCTCCCTAAAATCTTTCGGAAAATAACTGGATATTCACACTAAAGATACACTAAATTTAAGCCAACTTTGACGCGCTACAGTTTTTAAACTAGGCTAGATATCAACAAACGGTTTTTTGCCCCTGAAAATATGGTCAAGATTTTCTATCTCTCCCAAACCACCTCCAAACTTTATTATTTTGTTACTGGTTACCGTTATCGTGGAATTGCCCATATATTCACTTGCCACGCATTCGTTTAAAAATATGCCTGGCAAGTGAATATTGATTGATAATGATCTTTTCGTGGGTTTATCAACTTACAACATTCTGTCGAATCATCATTAGCAACAGTTCCAGCATCACAAGCAGTGCAAGAAGATGCTCCTGCAGTACTGACAGAGTTCTCATCACAACTAACACAGGAAGACATGTGTGCGTCTCTGTATGTTCCCGCTGCGCATTCATCTGTGGAGCGGTACCAATCATGAATAAGATAATATCTTTTTTTGAAAGAGAATTGATAAGAAATAAATATGATAAGAATAGTGGGGATCAGAATCTCATCGTGGGTTTATCAACTTACAACATTCTGTCGAATCATCATTAGCTACAGTTCCAGCATTACAAGCATTGCAAGAAGATGCTCCTGCAGTACTGACAGAGTTCTCATCACAACTATCACAGGAAGACATGTGTGCGTCTCTGTATGTTCCCGCTGCGCATTCATCTGCGGATTGCATTGGTATAAATCATAAATATGATATCTTTATTGAAAAAGAATTGATAAGAAATAAATAAGATACGAATAGTGTGGATAAGAATATCTTCGTGGGTTTATCAACTTACCACATTCTGTCGAATCATCATTAGCTACAGTTCCAGCATTACAAGCAGTGCAAGAAGATGCTCCTGCAGTACTGACAGAGTTCTCATCACAACTAAGACAGGAAGACATGTGTGCTTCTCTGTATGTTCCCGCTGCACATTCATCTGTGAAGTGGTACCAATCATC
This sequence comes from Bolinopsis microptera, assembly GCF_026151205.1. NCBI lineage: Eukaryota > Metazoa > Ctenophora > Tentaculata > Lobata > Bolinopsidae > Bolinopsis > Bolinopsis microptera. The sequence continues at coordinate 15,057,401 of NC_087083.1, read as the reverse complement.
AATAAGACATCTTTATTCAGTTAAACAAAAATTTCAGTTAAACAAAAATTTCAATTTTATGCCATTTATTACAGAGTAAACAAGTTTACAATAAATCAATTTGATATTCAAAGGAATCCTAATTCAATGTGTAGTATGGTTGTCACTCTTTAAATAGATTAGATATAGGTTGACGGGGCAAAGGAGTGTGCGTGCTGTTCGCTATTGTTCACACCAAACGGCAACCTAGTAAATGTTTTGTATGGACACTGGTCTCCATCACGATACAAAATAAGGATTGTAGAATTTATTGTATAACTTTTAGTGCAGTGGAGGGAGCGGTGTGGTGCATTAACAGAGTGACAGCCTACTGATTTAGAGTTGTTTTTGAGTGAGTATAATGGGTATATTTTTGGGCCTAAAGGTTTTAATATGGCAACTTTAAAATTGGTTCCTTTAATCATTTATTAAATATCAGTTTAAAAAGATATAAATCTGGAATCTGTTCACACTGTGGACCAGTCCTATAAAAATTTCAGAAGAAATAAATGGGAGAAGAATATCGGGGATAAGAATCTTATCGTGGGTTTATCAACTTACCACATTCTGTCGAATCATCATTAGCTACAGTTCCAGCATTACAAGCAGTGCAAGAAGATGTTCCTGCAGTACTGACAGAGTTCTCATCACAATTAACACAGGAAGACATGCCTGCTTCTCTGTATGTTCCCGCTGCACATTCATCTGCGGAGTGGTACAAATCATCAATAAGATATCTTCATTGAAAGATAATTGATAAGAAATTAATAAGATAAGATAAGAATATTGCAGAAAAGAATCATATCGTGGGTTTATCAACTTAAAATTTACATTGCATTGTTACTGATAATTGTATCTCTGCATAGTTTACATGCAATCAAAGAGGAATCTATTATCACTTGCCACACATTCTTTTGAAAGGATGCCTGGTAAGTGAATATTACATATAGGGAATACCCTCCCAAAATACCCTCCCAGATAAGAAAAAGGGCACTGGGGTTGCGCTTTATGTCTCAGACAACCTTAACACTGTTGTCCTAGAAAAGTTATCCTACTGTACTGTAAACATTGAATGCTTATTCGCTGAAATCACTGATAGCACTGGTGTTGGGGTTGTCTACGGAGTTGTATACCGTCCCCCTAGTGGCTGCCTTGAGGCTTTTTGTGAAACTTTACAAACCATTGCTAAGCAGATATCCGGCAAGCCCTTTCGTTTGCTTGGCGACTTTAACTCAGACCTCTTCAAAGTTTCGTCACACAACCAGTTATTTGAAGACACTATAATTAGTAATGGTTTGTATCCATCCATCTCAATTGCTACCCACTTCCGGCCTAATTGTAAAAACTCGTGTATAGATAACATCCTAGTTAGTGATATTGATAATGTTTTGCTCTCTGGTGTACTTCAGGATAGATTAAGTGAACACACGTTCATATTCTCCTTCACCTCAACCCCGGCCCCAAGAAATAAGAACAATGAAAAACATGTCCGCTACTACGACTACTCAAGTGCCAAGCTTAAAAATTTTGTTTCTGACCTTGAGGTGAAGGTGAATCAGCTGTCCCAATCTTCAGATTTTTGCGAATTTGTCGATTGCTTCAAATCCACCCTTGACAAGCACTGTAAATTAGAAGTACCGAAAACGACCAAAAGAACACCAAAGCTTAATCCTTGGATTACAGATGGAATCATCCTCTCAATCGACAGAAAACATGAGCTTTGTAAAGAATGGTCAGATACAGTAACAAATAAAGATCCATCTGGCAATGTCCTTCTTTATAAGACATTTAGTGACTATCGTAGGATGCTTAAGGGTATCATAAAGGCAGCCAAACGCTCCTATTACTGTAACGAAATCTATAAAAACATTGAAAGCAGTAAGAAAACTTGGCAGATAATAAATGAGCTTAGGGGCAAAAGAAAGAAAACAACCAAACCACCTTTCATCATCAATAATGAAAGAATCTTGAACCGGAGAGCAATTGCCAATGGTTTTAATTCCTGGTTTGTATCAATTGCTCCCAAGCTCAATGAAACTATCACAACTGACTTGTCTTCTGGTATTCCAATTCTCCCCATGAAAACATTCCATGACTTCCTTAGCCCTAGTAACTCTCGATCTATTATGTTAGAGGACAGCACTCCTGAGGAGGTTCTAAGAATAATCAAAGAATTCGAGAATGGAAAGGCCAGTGATATTCCCATAACCGTTATTAAAACTTCGTCCCACGTTATTGCACCAATTATCAGCAGATACTTAAACAAACTTATGTCAAATGGTATATTCCCTGATATACTTAAGACTGGCAGAATCACACCCGTCTTCAAAAAAGGTAATCCAGAAGAAATAGAAAACTACCGTCCTATATCCACCTTGTCCATATTTGGCAAAATATTTGAGAAAATCATATATTCTAGGATTTATTCGTTTGTCAGCTCTCAGGGAATAATATCTAAGACTCAGTTTGGTTTCAGGCAATCGCACTCAACCTCCCATGCAGTAAACTACTCTGTTGACCTCATATCTAAGCACATCAAATTGAAGCACCATGTGTTAGGCATATTCATCGACCTCAGCAAAGCTTTCGATACTATAGATCACTCAACATTACTTACCAAACTAGAAAGGTATGGCATCCGTGGCGTGGCAAACGATCTGATCAAGAGCTACCTAACTAATCGATTTCAGTACACTGATGTTGTAGGAGAAAAGTCTGACCTACTTCCAATAAAATTTGGGGTTCCCCAGGGGTCAATTCTCGGACCCCTTTTATTCCTACTTTACATAAATGATATCTCTAATAGCTCTAGCTTGGGATCGTTTGTCACCTTTGCGGATGACACCAACATATTTGTTGTTGGTAAAACTGCACAAGAAGCATATGAACGCAGCAACGCCCTACTTTCAAACCTTCAAACATACATGCGGGCTAACAAGCTTCACATAAACATGTCAAAATGCTGCTACATTCACTTTAGACCTAAGTCACGTACTGAAGCAAACGTTGAAGAAGAATTCATAATGAATATAGACAACTACCCCATCAAAAGAGTAACGTCAGCTAGATTTTTAGGAGTCGTCATTGACGAAAATCTAACATGGGAAGAACATATAATAGCCCTAAAACGAAAGCTTAACCATGCCACCTCAACTCTGTGTCGTCTACGCTGCTCCCTCCCAGAATTTCTCCACAGACAGTTATACTACACTCTTTTTGAATCCCATCTGTCGTACTGCATATCAGCACGGGTGGGGCAGCTAAAAATCGTATAAGCTCAATATTCACTGCACAGAAGTACTGTCTGAGGGTCCTGTTTGGTGATAGAGCAGCCTACCTGGATAAATTCAAAACGTGTGTTCGAACCAGACCATTTACTGACCAGAAACTTGATAGTAAATTTTATAAAAAGGAGCACACTAAACCTCTGTTTAAAAACAACGAGATACTCACTGTACAAAATCTTTATACTTACCATAGCTACATAGAATTATTCAAGATCATGAAGTTTTCTACTCCTATGTCTATGTACGAAGAGTATTCTCGTTCTTCCAGGAAACCAATGCTTATTATCAATAAACCGGATCCCCCAGACAACCATAACACGAGGTCAACGAAAATATGGAATATAATAACCCCTAACCTTAAAATCTTTGATTGTTCTGTTAGTATTTCTTGCCTGAAATCCAAACTGAAATCTTCACTACTTTCCAACCAGCATTGTCATGCCGTGTATGACTGGACAAATAAAGACTTTGATATTTGTAACCTTAAATTTTCGTAGGCTCCTGCAGGGATTCCACCTGACCTCCAAAATTTCATGACCAAATCGACTTACTCTGCCAGCGTATTCCTCTGTCAAGTTAAATGTGATGTGTGAGTGAGTAAGTGTAGTGTAAAGAGATCCTATTTTTGTATCCAATTTGAATTCTAATAAAGACCCTAAGCATAATGATCAAATTTTTAGTACAATAGTTATATCAGGGTTGACTTCTATGATTAATATTATAACCCAATATTCATTTCTTTTTCTCCCTTAAATTTAAACCCCCACTTAGACATTTAGCCATGATTTAGTATTGAACACCCAAAATACTTACCGTCCTTAATAATCGTAAAGACCATTTGTTACAAAATAGCTGCTAGAATAATGCATGCCAAATATTCCCTCTTACACCCACAAATTATAATGCCTTCCTATCAACGCCTCTAATTTGGTCACTAATCAACCAGACTAGCGTTCTGGTGTGTACAAAAGCTACCAGCCAGTACATTCCTTGCCCCGCTAGTTGATTGTCAAAAAATCATACAGCTCAGAACAAACGGCCATTTACCACTAAGAGCATTATATGTTTTCATTTGTTTAAATTTTATGCTGTAAAATGTGCTAAAACTTTGATTATTTGTTTAATTGATTATTTGTTTAATTGGATCTTTTCGTGGGTTTATCAACTTACCACATTCTGTCGAATCATCGTTAGCTACAGTTCCAGCATTACAAGCAGTGCAAGAAGATGCTCCTGCAGTACTGACAGAGTTCTCATCACAACTATCACAGGAAGACATGTGTGTGTCTCTGTATGTTCCTGCTGCACATTCATCTGTGGAGTGGTACCAATCATGAATAAGATAATATCTCTTTTGAAAGAGAATTGATAAGAAATTAATAAGATAAGATGAGAATAGTGGGGATAAGAATCTCATCGTGGGTTTATCAACTTACCACATTCTGTCGAATCATCATTAGCTACAGTTCCAGCATTACAAGCAGTGCAAGAAGATGCTCCTGCAGTACTGACAGAGTTCTCATCACAACTATCACAGGAAGACATGTGTGTGTCTCTGTATGTTCCTGCTGCACATTCATCTGTGGAGTGGTACCAATCATGAATAAGATAATATCTCTTTTGAAAGAGAATTGATAAGAAATTAATAAGATAAGATGAGAATATTGGAGATAAGAATCTCATCGTGGGTTTATCAACTTACCACATTCTGTCGAATCATCATTAGCTACAGTTCCAGCATTACAAGCAGTGCAAGAAGATGCTCCTGCAGTACTGACAGAGTTCTCATCACAATTAACACAGGAAGACATGTCTGCTTCTCTGTATGTTCCCTCTGCACATTCATCTGTGGAGTAGTACAAATCATGAATATGATATCTTTATTGAAAGAGAATTGATAAGAAATAAATAAGATAAGATAAGAATAGTGGCGATAAGAATTTTTTCGTGGGTTATCAACTTACCACATTTTGTCGAATCATCATTAGCTACAGTTCCAGCATTACAAGCAGTGCAAGAAGATGCGCCTGCAGTACTGACAGAGTTCTCATCACAACTATCACAGGAAGACATGTCTGCTTCTCTGTATGTTCCCGCTGCACATTCATCTGCGGAGTGGTACAAATCATGAATAAGATATCTTTATTGATAGAGAATTGATAAGAAATAAATAAGAGAAGAATATTTGAGATAAGAATCTCATCGTGGGTTTATCGTCTTACCACATTCTGTCGAATCATCATTAGCTACAGTTCCAGCATTACAAGCAGTGCAAGAAGATGCTCCTGCAGTACTGACAGAGTTCTCATCACAACTATCACAGGAAGACATGTCTGCATCTCTGTATGTTCCTGCTAAGCATTCATCTGCGGAGTGGTACAATTCATAAATAAGATATCTTTATTGAATGATAATTGATAAGAAATTAATAAGATAAGAATATTGCAGATAAGAATCATATCGTGGGTTTATCCACTTACCACATTCTGTCAAATCATCATTAGCTACAGTTCCCGCTGAGCATTCTCCCAAAACTGCAAAATTTTCATTGCATTGTTACTGATAATTTTATCTCTGCATAGTTTACATGCAATCAAAGAGGAGTCTATTTATTCACTTGCCACGCATTCTTTTGAAAGGATGCCTGGCAAGTGAATATTGCTGATAATGATCTTTTCGTGGGTTTATCAACTTACAACATTTTGTCGAATCATCATTAGCAACAGTTCCAGCATCACAAGCAGTGCAAGAAGATGCTCCTGCAGTACTGACAGAGTTCTCATCACAACTATCACAGGAAGACATGCTTGCTTCTCTGTATGTTCCTGCTGCACATTCATCTGCGGAGTGGTACCAATTATGAATAAGATAATATCTTTTTTGAAAGAGAATTTATAAGAAATAAATAAGATAAGATAAGAATAGTGGGGATAAGAGTCTCATCGTGGGTTTATCAACTTACCACATTCTGTCAAATCATCATTAGCTACAGTTCCAGCATTACAAGCAGTACAAGAAGATGCTCCTGCAGTACTGACAGAGTTCTCATCACAACTATCACAGGAAGACATGTGTGTGTCTCTGTATGTTCCCGCTGCACATTCATCTGTTGGGTGGTACCAATCATAAATAAGATAATTTTTTTTTGAAAGAGAATTGATAAGAAATAAATAAGATAAGATAAGAATAGTGGGGATTAGAATTTTATCGTGGGTTTATCAACTTACCACATTTTGTCGAATCATCATTAGCTAAAGTTCCAGCATTACAAGCAGTGCAAGAAGATGCTCCTGCAGTACTGACAGAGTTCTCATCACAACTATCACAGGAAGACATGTGTGCGTCTCTGTATGTTCCCGCTGCGCATTCATCTGTGGAGTGGTACCAATCATGAATAAGATAATATCTTTTTTGAAAGAGAATTGATAAGAAATAAATAAGATAAGAATAGTGGGGATAAGAATTTTATCGTTGGTTTATCAACTTACCACATTCTGTCGAACCATCATTAGCTACAGTTCCAGCATCACAAGCAGTACAAGAAGATGCTCCTGCATTACTGACAGTATTCTCATCACAATTAATACAGGAAGACATGTCTGTTTCTCTGTATGTTCCCGCTGCACATTCATCTGCGGAGTGGTACAAATCATGAATAAGATATCTTTATTGAAAGAGAATTGATAAGAAATAAATAAGATAAGATAAGAATAGTGGGGATAAGAATCTCATCGTGGGTTTATCCTCTTACCACATTCTGTCAAATCATCATTAGCAACAGTTCCAGCATCACAAGCAGTGCAAGAAGATGCTCCTGCAGTACTGACAGAGTTCTCATCACAACTATCACAGGAAGACATGTGTGCGTCTCTGTATGTTCCCGCTGCACATTCATCTGGTGGGTGGTACCAATCATAAATAAGATAATTTGTTTTTGAAAGAGAATTGATAAGAAATAAATAAGATAAGATAAGAATAGTGGGGATTAGAATTTTATCGTGGGTTTATCAACTTACCACATTTTGTCGAATCATCATTAGCTACAGTTCCAGCATTACAAGCAGTGCAAAATGATGCTCCTGCAGTACTGACAGAGTTCTCATCACAACTATCACAGGAAGACATGTCTGCATCTCTGTATGTTCCCGCTGCGCATTCATCTGTGAAGTGGTACCAATCATGAATAAGATATCTTTATTGAAAGAGAATTGATAAGAAATAAATAAGATAAGATAAGAATAGTGGGGAGAAGAATCTCATCGTGGGTTTATCCTCTTACCACATTCTGTCAAATCATCATTAGTTACAGTTCCAGCATTACAAGCAGTGCAAGAAGATGCTCCTGCAGTACTGACAGAGTTCTCATCACAACTATCACAGGAAGACATGTCTGCATCTCTGTATGTTCCCGCTGCGCATTCATCTGTGAAGTGGTACCAATCATGAATAAGATAATATCTCTTTTGAAAGAGAATTGATAAGAAATTAATAAGATAAGATAAGAATAGCGGGGATAGGAATCTCATCGTGGGTTTATCAACTTACCACATTCTGTCGAATCATCATTAGCTACCCTTCCAGCATTACAAGCAGTGCAAGAAGATGCCCCTGCATTACTGACAGAGTTCTCATCACAACTATCACAGGAAGACATGCCTGCTTCTCTGTATGTTCCCGCTGCACATTCATCTGTGGAGTGGTACCAATCATGAATCAGATAATATCTTTATTGAAAGAGAATTGATTAGAAATAAATAAGATAAGATAAGAATAGTGGGGATAAGAATCTCATCGTGGGTTTATCAACTTACCACATTCTGTCGAATCATCATTAGCTACCCTTCCAGCATTACAAGCAGTGCAAGAAGATGCTCCTGCAGTACTGACAGAGTTCTCATCACAACTATCACAGGAAGACATGCCTGCTTCTCTGTATGTTCCCGCTGCACATTCATCTGTGGAGTGGTACCAATCATGAATCAGATAATATCTTTATTGAAAGAGAATTGATTAGAAATAAATAAGATAAGATAAGAATAGTGGGGATAAGAATCTCATCGTGGGTTTATCAACTTACCACATTCTGTCGAATCATCATTAGCAACAGTTCCAGCATCACAAGCAGTGCAAGAAGATGCTCCTGTAGTACTGACAGAGTTCTCATCACAACTATCACAGGAAGACATGTCTGCATCTCTGTATGTTCCTGCTGCACATTCATCTGTGGAGTGGTACCAATCATGAATAAGATAATATCTCTTTTGAAAGAGAATTGATAAGAAATTAATAAGATAAGATAAGAATAATGGGATAAGAATCTCATCGTAGGTTTATCAACTTACCACATTCTGTCGAATCATCATTAGCTACCCTTCCAGCATTACAAGTAGTGCAAGAAGATGCTCCTGCAGTACTGACAGAGTTCTCATCACAACTATCACAGGAAGACATGCGTGCGTCTCTGTATGTTCCCGCTGCACATTCATCTGCGGAGTGGTACCAATCATAAATAAGATATCTCATTGAAAGAGAGTTGAAAAGAAATTAATAAGATAAGAATATTGCAGATAAGAATCTCATCGTGGGTTTATCCAGTATCCACTTACCACATTCTGTCAAATCATCATTAGGTACAGTTCCCGCTGGACATTCTTTAAAAACTGCAAAAGATCTATTGTTAAAGAATAAAGAATATGCTGAGTATTTCAATACTTTAAGATGAATAAATTATATATGGCCATTGATCCTTTTATTTTTAAGCACATGTGTACGACGTGTTCACAGAATGTCATATCTGAAACAGAATCAGTGATCAGATTTGGTTTTGAGATTAAAAAGTGTGGTTTTGCTTGTTTACCTGTGATATTGTTTCCTTTGTAAAACTGAGAGGCCCCGTTAGTAGTCTCTTTAAACTGAATTGCTTTTATCTCATTAGGGACACACTCATCGTATATGTCAAACATGTAGAAATACTCTCCATTGAATCGAACTGTCAGCCTCGTACTGTTCAGCTGAAGGGACCAGATTCCACTTTCAATTATTCCGTCTTGGTATTGATCATTTAATTTTTTACCATCTCCAGAACAGATTATCTCAAATTTCAGACCCGCTGGTCCGATTGTCATGCTGCCAAGCTTTTCTAGATCCCTGGACAGAAAATCAACAGCTATCATGTCAGAGGCATCAAGATGCTGTTTTGTTTTTATTTCAAATTGGGTTGTGTTTGACAACATTTCGTTTAGTACGACAGTTGTTGTTCCATCCTCTTCCACTGGTGCCCAACCTGTTAAATCTTCTGTAAGTACCGAAGAGAAATAACAGTTAGAAATGTTAGATCTGTGAAAAATAATTAATTTCCACAAATAATTTTTAGAAATTTCCTGACATCATTTATATTACTATTAGCGACAAAAGAAACGCCATTGTTATCATCACAATACAATTTCGTTGGTAGCTTTGATGGGCTCATTGATCATCGTGCAGAAATGCATAAATATCTTCCTCCTTGCTGACACTTGTGTGAGCTTGGAGAAGCATCATGAGCGGGCTATCCCGTGAATGGAAGCTTGTATAAAAATTAAATTTTTTTAAACTAAAAAAAATACTTTTACCGCAACTTATAGTTTTCACAAGGAACATAAATTCGCTAAGTGGAGATCTGATCTGTGAATAATTATCAATTTTAGATGTTCATTGTATAGTTAATTTGTGAGGACTGTCACGAAAATGTTCGTTAAAAGCTTAAATGTCAAAAATATTCAAAAACTGAAAGCAAAATAAGGAGCGAGTAAAAACAGTTTCAATTAAGTTCTCATTTAATTTATTCGTTTTATTGTCATCACATTTGAGAGAGCGACGGTTAAGCATCATAGGGACATCAATTACACAAAGTCAATTTGAATTTATATTTGTGAGAACGGCATTATAAGACGTATTAATCTTAAATTTCCAAGAGACAGTTAGATGAGAAAAAATATTATGGTAAAATTCCAAGATTTGTTATATCAACAATTTTGTTCAATTAAATCACTTTTAATAAAGGGTCTTTCACATATTACCCAATCACTGAGGGGAGGCAGGGGGTTTCTTAATGATTACGCTAGTACGTCATTTTAAGATACTACTTTTGAGTGAAACTGATAACAGAAGGGGGGGGGGGGGGTTAAACGCCATTAAAGTGAATTCAGGAACCTGTATACGGTAACCCCAAAATGGTGTCAAGACTCAAGAGACTAAATAAATTATTCCTTATTTAATTCGCGTTTTTGACACTACTTGGGGGTCCAAATTTTGGGCTCTAAAACCCCTATTTCTTATTCATTTATGCTGATTTGGAGGCCATTAAAGCCTTTGACCCAGTCAAAAAAGTTTCAGTTGTATATCTTTTACGGTTTTTTGCGTAAAGTCGCGTTAAAGTTGATGCCGTGGTGTCAGTAAAATGGTACGGATAAACACATCCATCCATCCATATATTATATCGTCTTGCTTTATATATAGTAAGATAAAACCACTTGACCGGGAACCCCATATCGAGTTTTATTAATCTCACCTTCAGTTTGAACATTTTGCAATGTAACATGGGCCAAAAGGAGAAATATATATGCAGATACCATCCCGTTCCTTACGAGATTAGTTATCTTCTTCATCAATAACAGCTTCGTTATTGTACTGTTATGCTATTTTTTCCATCCTCATGAGTATAATTTAATCCTGTAAACAATAACATTAATAATCAATATATTTTATTCTAACACTGAACGTATCTCTTTGAATTCCCGAGTACAGCAAGCAACACTTTTGCTGCACAATTGATTAAACAATACTCATTAACGACTAACGTGTAGTGTGTTGGTCTTGTTCGTTAAGGAATTTCATTTAGTTAAGTTATCAAATAAATAAAACATGCGATCTGGAAAACTGAAAAAAGTTAAACAACATCAACAAAATTAAGATCTCACCAAAATTTATAGCAATCATCCCAAAAGCATTGTACGACACTTGTCTTGTAGTGATTGTAGCCTTTTCATTAGGCAATTGACACCGTCAATAAGTTAAACACAGAACAAAGAGATTTCTTGTATTAGCCCATTTTGAGAAAGACGAAGTGAACACTCAACCCTGCACATAATAAATTCACAATGTCTTCCCTATATATTTAAATCATCGCAGATATCAATGTATTATTTGTATATCTGTAGTCACGGATCACACAATTCTATTTCTGGAACAGCATCTCACACATGATCTTTACGTGCACCATATGTCTGAAATAATAATATAAGTTAAATGAATAAGAGTATCTCATACTGTGTTATTGTTAATCCACAGAGAAAGCAGCTACTACGTTACTAGGCATACTGCGTGTCATTAATTTAGGATGTTGGATGTTTTTGTGAAAATTATGCGCGCACGCGTTATGTCCCTCGCCCTAATATTTGGTTTTTTGTGGTCCATTGCGTTAAAAGATGAAATTTCAAGAAATACTATGCGTTGGTAAATGTATAGAATCTAACACACATTTGTTTGTGTTTATCACACTAGATTTTTGCATTATGACTTTCGCACGGTATTTAAGGAATAATAAGGTCAGTTAATCTAGTCTCTATGAGCACAATGCACGTGCAATGCACGTGCAATTTAGTTTATGGCGGCCAAATTTTTTTGGAGGCCTGAATCAAAAATCCGTTTTTCAAAATAAGGTCGAAATGCGATTTCGAGTCGATTCCGAAAATTTCATGCAAAAATTTTGAAAACTGATTGAGTTGTTACAATTTTAATGAGATCAATTTCGCGAATATCGCGAACCAAGATACAGGCAATTTGGTTAATTTTTTGTGGTTTTTTCGCCTTAGTATCCACATTTAAACAGATATAAAGCTATAACTTACAGAGAATATGTAGTTTAAGGCTTACCTTTCATAAAAAGTAAGTCTCATTCAAAAATATTGATGTTTGACAAATTTATGGGACGGAATCTACCAAATTTGGTGCGTATGCCCAAATATGGGCATATGGTTTTTGGCTCATAACTCAGTCATTTTTTGTCCAATCTTGATGAAATTTCGTATACGAGTTCAGGAGACCACTAGCTACAAGTAGAGCACCATTAACCTGGGTTTTGGGCATGTTCAGGGTATTTGGATAAATTGGGCCTAATTTGGACCAAATATGGGCGTGGCTGCCCTGCGCGAACCGTTTGGCGCGGTTGGGGTCCGGGACCCCCTCAAAAGTTCGGTCACTGGTCCTAGTTTGTTGGTCAACTATCTCGAAATCAAGTTTCACAAAAAAATACCCATTTCTAACCCTCGTCAATGGCTTTTTTGAGAATTCGCATTAATGAGAAGAATGAGATGAGTTATAAATAACATATTATCTGGGCAGGAAGAAGACTGTTCAACACTGCAGATCCGAGTAGTGTAGTGGAAACTGACGGAACAACTCCTGGACAGCCCCTCAAAGATTACGTGTTCTGCTCCACAGTGGAGTACATAGGTAATCCATTACAGCTATCATTACATGCAATGCTCCTTCGATGGTTCTCTATTTTGTGAGGAAATGTACCCAACTTCTCCTATAGCCTAGTGAATCTTGTTTAAATTTGATTATGTTTTAACTAATTACTGGCAATATTGCTAAGTTGTTACCGGCCAGATGTAGACGGGGTGGAACACAACGTGAAGTTGGACCCCCCCCCCCCCCAATATTGCTAAGTTGTTACCGGCCAGATGTAGACGGGGTGGAACACAACGTGAAGTTGGACCCCCCCCCCCCCAATATTGCTAAGTTGTTACCGGCCAGATGTAGACGGGGTGGAACACAACGTGAAGTTGGACCCCCCCCCCCCCAATATTGCTAAGTTGTTACCGGCCAGATGTAGACGGGGTGGAACACAACGTGAAGTTGGACCCCCCCCCCCCAATATTGCTAAGTTATTACCGGCCAGATGTAGACGGGGTGGAACACAACGTGAAGTTGGACCCCCCCCCCCCCCCCAATATTGCTAAGTTATTACCGCCAGATGTAGACGGGGTGGAACACAACGTGAAGTTGGACCCCCCCCCCCCCCAATATTGCTAAGTTGTTACCGGCCAGATGTAGACGGGGTGGAACACAACGTGAAGTTGGACCCCCCCCCCCCCCAATATTGCTAAGTTGTTACCGGCCAGATGTAGACGGGGGTGAACACAACGTGAAGTTGGACCCCCCCCCCCCCCCCCAATATTGCTAAGTTGTTACCGGCCAGATGTAGACGGGGTGGAACACAACGTGAAGTTGGACCCCCCCCCCCCCAATATTGCTAAGTTGTTACCGGCCAGATGTAGACGGGGCCCCCCCAATATTGCTAAGTTGTTACCGGCCAGATGTAGACGGGGTGGAACACAACGTGAAGTTGGACCCCCCCCCCCCCCAATATTGCTAAGTTGTTACCGGCCAGATGTAGACGGGGTGGAACACAACGTGAAGTTGGACCCCCCCCCCCCCAATATTGCTAAGTTGTTACCGGCCAGATGTAGACGGGGTGGAACACAACGTGAAGTTGGACCCCCCCCCCCCCCAATATTGCTAAGTTGTTACCGGCCAGATGTAGACGGGGTGGAACACAACGTGAAGTTGGACCCCCCCCCCCCCCCAATATTGCTAAGTTGTTACCGGCCAGATGTAGACGGGGTGGAACACAACGTGAAGTTGGACCCCCCCCCCCCCCAATATTGCTAAGTTGTTACCGGCCAGATGTAGACGGGGTGGAACACAACGTGAAGTTGGACCCCCCCCCCCCCCCCAATATTGCTAAGTTGTTACCGGCCAGATGTAGACGGGGTGGAACACAACGTGAAGTTGGACCCCCCCCCCCCCAATATTGCTAAGTTGTTACCGGCCAGATGTAGACGGGGTGGAACACAACGTGAAGTTGGACCCCCCCCCCCCCCAATATTGCTAAGTTGTTACCGGCCAGATGTAGACGGGGTGGAACACAACGTGAAGTTGGACCCCCCCCCCCCCCAATATTGCTAAGTTGTTACCGGCCAGATGTAGACGGGGTGGAACACAACGTGAAGTTGGACCCCCCCCCCCCCCCAATATTGCTAAGTTGTTACCGGCCAGATGTAGACGGGGTGGAACACAACGTGAAGTTGGACCCCCCCCCCCCCCCAATATTGCTAAGTTGTTACCGGCCAGATGTAGACGGGGTGGAACACAACGTGAAGTTGGACCCCCCCCCCCCCCAATATTGCTAAGTTGTTACCGGCCAGATGTAGACGGGGTGGAACACAACGTGAAGTTGGACCCCCCCCCCCCCCCAATATTGCTAAGTTGTTACCGGCCAGATGTAGACGGGGTGGAACACAACGTGAAGTTGGACCCCCCCCCCCCCCCAATATTGCTAAGTTGTTACCGGCCAGATGTAGACGGGGTGGAACACAACGTGAAGTTGGACCCCCCCCCCCCCCCAATATTGCTAAGTTGTTACCGGCCAGATGTAGACGGGGTGGAACACAACGTGAAGTTGGACCCCCCCCCCCCCAATATTGCTAAGTTGTTACCGGCCAGATGTAGACGGGGTGGAACACAACGTGAAGTTGGACCCCCCCCCCCCCCAATATTGCTAAGTTGTTACCGGCCAGATGTAGACGGGGTGGAACACAACGTGAAGTTGGACCCCCCCCCCCCCCAATATTGCTAAGTTGTTACCGGCCAGATGTAGACGGGGTGGAACACAACGTGAAGTTGGACCCCCCCCCCCCCAATATTGCTAAGTTGTTACCGGCCAGATGTAGACGGGGTGGAACACAACGTGAAGTTGGACCCCCCCCCCCCCAATATTGCTAAGTTGTTACCGGCCAGATGTAGACGGGGTGGAACACAACGTGAAGTTGGACCCCCCCCCCCCCCCCAATATTGCTAAGTTGTTACCGGCCAGATGTAGACGGGGTGGAACACAACGTGAAGTTGGACCCCCCCCCCCCCAATATTGCTAAGTTGTTACCGGCCAGATGTAGACGGGGTGGAACACAACGTGAAGTTGGACCCCCCCCCCCCCCAATATTGCTAAGTTGTTACCGGCCAGATGTAGACGGGGTGGAACACAACGTGAAGTTGGACCCCCCCCCCCCCCCCCAATATTGCTAAGTTGTTACCGGCCAGATGTAGACGGGGTGGAACACAACGTGAAGTTGGACCCCCCCCCCCCCCCAATATTGCTAAGTTGTTACCGGCCAGATGTAGACGGGGTGGAACACAACGTGAAGTTGGACCCCCCCCCCCCCCCAATATTGCTAAGTTGTTACCGGCCAGATGTAGACGGGGTGGAACACAACGTGAAGTTGGACCCCCCCCCCCCCCCAATATTGCTAAGTTGTTACCGGCCAGATGTAGACGGGGTGGAACACAACGTGAAGTTGGACCCCCCCCCCCCCCCAATATTGCTAAGTTGTTACCGGCCAGATGTAGACGGGGTGGAACACAACGTGAAGTTGGACCCCCCCCCCCCCCCAATATTGCTAAGTTGTTACCGGCCAGATGTAGACGGGGTGGAACACAACGTGAAGTTGGACCCCCCCCCCCCCCCAATATTGCTAAGTTGTTACCGGCCAGATGTAGACGGGGTGGAACACAACGTGAAGTTGGACCCCCCCCCCCCCAATATTGCTAAGTTGTTACCGGCCAGATGTAGACGGGGTGGAACACAACGTGAAGTTGGACCCCCCCCCCCCCCCAATATTGCTAAGTTGTTACCGGCCAGATGTAGACGGGGTGGAACACAACGTGAAGTTGGACCCCCCCCCCCCCCAATATTGCTAAGTTGTTACCGGCCAGATGTAGACGGGGTGGAACACAACGTGAAGTTGGACCCCCCCCCCCCCCAATATTGCTAAGTTGTTACCGGCCAGATGTAGACGGGGTGGAACACAACGTGAAGTTGGACCCCCCCCCCCCCAATATTGCTAAGTTGTTACCGGCCAGATGTAGACGGGGTGGAACACAACGTGAAGTTGGACCCCCCCCCCCCCCAATATTGCTAAGTTGTTACCGGCCAGATGTAGACGGGGTGGAACACAACGTGAAGTTGGACCCCCCCCCCCCCCCAATATTGCTAAGTTGTTACCGGCCAGATGTAGACGGGGTGGAACACAACGTGAAGTTGGACCCCCCCCCCCCCCAATATTGCTAAGTTGTTACCGGCCAGATGTAGACGGGGTGGAACACAACGTGAAGTTGGACCCCCCCCCCCCCCAATATTGCTAAGTTGTTACCGGCCAGATGTAGACGGGGTGGAACACAACGTGAAGTTGGACCCCCCCCCCCCCAATATTGCTAAGTTGTTACCGGCCAGATGTAGACGGGGTGGAACACAACGTGAAGTTGGACCCCCCCCCCCCCAATATTGCTAAGTTGTTACCGGCCAGATGTAGACGGGGGTGGAGCACAACGTGAAGTTGGACCCCCCCCCCCCCCCAATATTGCTAAGTTGTTACCGGCCAGATGTAGACGGGGTGGAACACAACGTGAAGTTGGACCCCCCCCCCCCCAATATTGCTAAGTTGTTACCGGCCAGATGTAGACGGGGTGGAACACAACGTGAAGTTGGACCCCCCCCCCCCCCCCCCCAATATTGCTAAGTTGTTACCGGCCAGATGTAGACGGGGTGGAACACAACGTGAAGTTGGACCCCCCCCCCCCCCCCCCCCCCCCCAATATTGCTAAGTTTTACCGGCCAGATGTAGACGGGGTGGAACACAACGTGAAGTTGGACCCCCCCCCCCCCCCCAATTGCTAAGTTGTTACCGGCCAGATGTAGACGGGGTGGATCACAACGTGAAGTTGGACCCCCCCCCCCCCTCCCCCCCCCCCCAAAGCTTTGGGACCCCCTGAACGGGGGAAACCCCAACCCCCCCAATTACCCCCCCCCCCCCCCAATAAAATTGCTAGTTTTTTAAACCGGGCCCAAAGTAACGGGGGGGACACAACGTGAAGTTG
>NC_087083.1:14906668-15040019 GCF_026151205.1 Bolinopsis microptera | reverse complement strand
GGGGGGAGGGGGGGGGAAAGGGGGGTGGGGGTTCTATTTTTCTAGGTGTTCTCTCGCAAAAAGAGTTAACTAGATCTGAGATGTTATTTGTGCTTACTAGGGTCTCTACTTTATCCTTTATTAATAACTTACAAAGTATTTCACCAGGTTACCATAACAACACGTTACCATAACAGCACGTTCCATAACTACATGTTACTACAACAACACGTTACCATAACAGCACGTTACCATAACAACACGTTACCATAACAACACGTTACCATAACAACACGTTACCAAAACAACACGTTACCATAACAACGCGTTACCATAACAACACGTTACCATAACAACACGTTACCATAACAGCACGTTCCATAACAACACGTTACTATAACAAAACGTTACCCTAATAACACGTTACTATAACAAAACGTTACCCTAATAACACGTTACTATAACAACACGTTACCATAACAACACGTTACCATAACAACACGTTACCATAACAACACGTTACCAAAACAACACGTTACCATAACAACACGTTACCATAACAACACGTTACCATAACAACACGTTATCATAACAACACGTTACCATAACAACACGTTACCATAACAACACGTTACCATAAAAACGCGTTACCATAACAACGCGTTACCATAACAACGCGTTACCAAAACAACACGTTATCATAACAACACGTTACCATAACAACACGTTACCATTACAACGCGTTACCATAACAACGCGTTACCATAACAACACGTTACCATAACAACACGTTACCATAACAACGCGTTACCATTTCAACATTTTACCAGGTACACTACAGTGGGTTTGTCATAAAACCAGGATTCGACAAAGAGGGGAAACCTTGTTCTGACGTTTTCTACATATTTCAGGTTAACCTATAAACACCCTTCAGTTTGAGATTTAGGAAGAGGCACTGTGTTCATATTTATCAAACATAATTTTAATCACTCCCCCACAGCTTCTATACTATTGTGACTAGTCATCTTACATTTAAATACCAAGGAAGATTTGTACTTATTTGTAGTTGTAACAGTCTCCTAGCTCAATCATTCGAGTGGCCGGCTTCTGGTATACGTTGGCCAATGTCCTCCACTCTTTTTTCTTTTGATTTGAATAGACGCTATTATATCAAAAGTGGTAATATTTGTTGTGAGGACACGATCTTAAATTTAAAGTAATTAAAATTATTTTCCAAATTTTCATTTTCATATTGTCGCCCTTTAGAGCCGCACTGAAATGGTTAGTAGCTACTGCTAGCACTTGTGCCTGCTGCTGTCCATATGGGCGGGATATAAGCACACTATTTCATTTCATTATTCTATACCCAAATACAGAAACACCTTTAAAACTTTTAAAAATGCAACAATCATCTACAGTTTGATTACAAAGGAGACCTGCCAATGTTTGTGGTAAACTTCGCGTTGGAGAGGCAAATGACACAGCTAGGTAACATCAAGATGGTCCTGGAGAAATGTCTACTCTCCCCTGGGTTCAGTGATTCTGGGATATCCTTTTGAGTTGCTAATAGATAGTTTAACTGATCATTTTCATTAATTAGATTTATTTACTTGGTTATGCAATGTTTGTGAAAAGATTCGAGTAAACGAGTAAAAGAAAAGAAAACGCTTAACTCGCGTAATTGCTTTCTCACATTTGGTTAAATATTTTATAATCACAATATTTACCATCCCACATTAGCTGGTTTAACGGACTTTAGTTACCCTCCTATATTATCGAGTGGTTATGGTAACGTGTTGTTATGGTAACGTGTTGTTATGGTAACGTGTTGTTATAGTTACCCTCCTTAACAGCTTATAACACGATTCCCTCTCGACTGTAGGCCTCTCGCGCCAAAACTCAGGAGATAGCAGAAATTCTGACTCCAGCAGAAACCTAATCAGATTACCTTCTACTACTTCACTCGGTTCAATCGGTCAGAACTTTTTTTGACAAAGCACATATTTGTTTCATAAGTTTGGGCGAATTCCGATGTGCTGCTGTCCGCGGACAAAGGTTGTGTTACCATTTTCACTTTCCCCTCCCCTCCCACATCTCTTTTGTCCCTCCCTCTTGCCCCTCCCACCTCTCTCTTGTCCCTCCCTTTTGCCCCTCCGTCCTCCCCCCTCTTCCCCTTCCCCTCCCACCTCCCTCTTGCCCCTCGCTCCTCTCCCGCTGCTCTTTCCCCTTCCCCTCCCACATCCCTCTTGCCCCTCCCTCCCCTCCCCCTCTTTTCCTTCCCCTCCCACATCCCTCTTGCCCCTCCCTTCTCTACCCTCTTCCCCTCCCCCTCTCATCTCCCCTCTCTCCCCCTCTCCCTCTACCCCCCTCCCACCTACCTATTGCACTTTCCTCCTCTCCCGCTCTTACCCTCCCCCTCTCACTTCCCTCCTCTCCCCCTCTTCCCCTCCCACCTCCACATCCCTCTTGCCCCTCCCTCCTCTCCCCTCTTCCCCTTCCCCTCCCACCTCCCTCTTGCCCCTCGCTCCTCTCCCGCTGCTCTTTCCCCTTCCCCTCCCACATCCCTCTTGCCCCTCCCTCCCCTCCCCCTCTTTTCCTTCCCCTCCCACATCCCTCTTGCCCCTCCCTTCTCTACCCTCTTCCCCTCCCCCTCTCATCTCCCCTCTCTCCCCCTCTCCCTCTACCCCCCTCCCACCTCCCTATTGCACTTTCCTCCTCTCCCGCTCTTACCCTCCCCCTCTCACTTCCCTCCTCTCCCCCTCTTCCCCTCCCCCTCTCATCTCCCTCTTGCTCCTCCCTCGTCTCCCCCTCCCACCTCCCTATTGCACTTTCCTCCTCTCCCGCTCTTACCCTCCCCCTCTCACTTCCCTCCTCTCCCCCTCTTCCCCTCCCACCTCCCACATCCCTCTTGCCCCTCCCTCCTCTCCCCCTCTTCCCCTCCCCCTCTCATCTCCCTCTTGCTCCTCCCCTCTCCCTCTACCCCCCTCCCACCTCCCTATTGCACTTTCCTCCTCTCCCGCTCTTACCCTCCCCCTCTCACTTCCCTCCCCTCTCCCTCTACCCCTTCCCACCTCCCACCTCCCTCTTGCCCCTCCCTCGTCTCCCCCTCTTTCTCACCCCCTCCCACATCCCTCTTGCCCTCCCTCCTCTCCCGCTCTTACCCTCCCCCTCTCACTTCCCTCCTCTCCCCCTCTTCCCCTCCCCCTCTCATCTCCCTCTTGCTCCTCCCTCGTCTCCCCCTCTTTCTCACCCCCTCCCACATCCCTCTTGCCCCACCCTCCTCTCCCCCTCTTCCCCTCCCACCTCCCACCTCCCTCTTGCTCCTCCCCTCTCCCTCTACCCCTTCCCACCTCCCACCTCCCTCTTGCCCCTCCCTCGTCTCCCCCTCTTTCTCACCCCCTCCCACATCCCTCTTGCCCCACCCTCCTCTCCCCCTCTTCCCCTCCCACCTCCCACATCCCTCTTGCCCCTCCCTCCTCTCCCTCTACCCCTTCCCACCTCCCACCTCCCTCTTGCTCCTCCCCTCTCCCTCTACCCCTCCCACCTCCCACCTCCCTCTTGCCCCTCCCTCGTCTCCCCCTCTTTCTCACCCCCTCCCACATCCCTCTTGCCCCACCCTCCTCTCCCCCTCTTCCCCTCCCACCTCCCACCTCCCTCTTGCCCCTCCCTCGTCTCCCCCTCTTTCTCACCCCTCCCACCTCCCTCTTGCCCCTCCCTCCTCTCCCCCTCTTCCCCTCCCCCTCTCATCTCCCCTCTCTCCCCCTCTCCCTCTACCCCCCTCCCACCTCCCTATTGCACTTTCCTCCTCTCCCGCTCTTACCCTCCTCTCATCTCCCTCTTGCTCCTCCCCTCTCCCCTCTACCCCCCTCCCACCTCCCACCTCCCTCTTGCCCCTCCCTCGTCTCCCCCTCTTTCTCACCCCCTCCCACATCCCTCTTGCCCCACCCTCCTCTCCCCCTCTTCCCCTCCCCCTCTCATCTCCCTCTTGCTCCTCCCCTCTCCCTCTTGCCCCTCCCACCTCCCACCTCCCTCTTGCCCCTCCCTCCCCTCTCCCCTCTACCCCTCCCCCTCTCATCTCCCTCTTGCTCCTCCCTCGTCTCCCCCCTCTTTCTCACCCCCTCCCACCTCCCACCTCCCTCTTGCCCCTCCCTCGTCTCCCCCTCTTTCTCACCCCCTCCCACATCCCTCTTGCCCCACCCTCCTCTCCCCCTCTTCCCCTCCCCCTCTCATCTCCCTCTTGCTCCTCCCCTCTCCCTCTACCCCCCTCCCACCTCCCACCTCCCTCTTGCCCCTCCCTCGTCTCCCCCTCTTTCTCACCCCCTCCAACATCCCTCTTGCCACACCCTCCTCTCCCCCTCTTTTCCCTCTCCCTCTCATCTCCCTCTTGCCCCTCCCTCGTCTCCCCCTCTTTCTCACCCCCTCCCACATCCCTCTTGCTCCTCCCCTCTCCCTCTTGCCCCTCCCTCGTCTCCCCCTCTTTCTCACCCCCTCCCACCTCCCTCTTGCCCCTCCCTCGTCTCCCCCTCTTTCTCACCCCCTCCCACATCCCTCTTGCCCCACCCTCCTCTCCCCCTCTTTTCCCTCTCCCTCTCATCTCCCTCTTGCCCCTCCCTCGTCTCCCCCTCTTTCTCACCCCCTCCCACATCCCTCTTGCTCCTACCCTCTCCCTCTTGCCCCTCCCTCGTCTCCCCCTCTTTCTCACCCCCTCCCACCTCCCTCTTGCCCCTCCCTCCTCTCCCCCTCTTTCTCACCCCTCCCACCTCCCTCTTGCCCCTCCCTCGTCTCCCCCTCTTTCTCACCCCCTCCCACATCCCTCTTGCCCCACCCTCCTCTCCCCATCTTCCCCTCCCCCTCTCATCTCCCTCTTGCTCCTCCCCTCTCCCCTCTACCCCCCTCCCACCTCCCACCTCCCTCTTGCCCCTCCCTCGTCTCCCCCTCTTTCTCACCCCCTCCCACATCCCTCTTGCCCCACCCTCCTCTCCCCCTCTTCCCCTCCCCCTCTCATCTCCCTCTTGCTCCTCCCCTCTCCCCTCTACCCACCTCCCACCTCCCTCTTGCCCCTCCCTCGTCTCCCCCTCTTTCTCACCCCCTCCCACATCCCTCTTGCCCCACCCTCCTCTCCCCCTCTTCCCCTCCCCCTCTCATCTCCCTCTTGCTCCTCCCCTCTCCCCTCTACCCACCTCCCACCTCCCTCTTGCCCCTCCCTCGTCTCCCCCTCTTTCTCACCCCTCCCACCTCCCTCTTGCCCCTCCCTCGTCTCCCCCTCTTTCTCACCCCCTCCCACATCCCTCTTGCCCCACCCTCCTCTCCCCCTCTTCCCCTCCCCCTCTCATCTCCCTCTTGCTCCTCCCCTCTCCCTCTTGCCCCTCCCTCGTCTCCCCCTCTTTCTCACCCCCTCCCACCTCCCTCTTGCCCCACCCTCCTCTCCCCCTCTTCCCCTCCCCCTCTCATCTCCCTCTTGCCCCTCCCTCGTCTCCCCCTCTTTCTCACCCCTCCCACCTCCCTCTTGTCCCTCCCTCGTCTCCCCCTCTTCCCCTCCCCCTCCCACCTCCCTCTTGCCCCTCCCTCCTCTCACCCTCTTCCCCTCCCCCTCCCACCTCCCTCTTGCCCCTCCCTCCTCTCCCCCTCTTTCTCACCCCTCCCACCTCCCTCTTGCCCCTCCCTCGTCTCCCCCTCTTTCTCACCCCCTCCCACATCCCTCTTGCCCCACCCTCCTCTCCCCCTCTTCCCCTCCCACCTCCCACCTCCCTCTTGCCCCTCCCTCGTCTCCCCCTCTTCCCCTCCCACTTCCCACCTCCCTCTTGCCCCTCCCTCCTCTCCCCCTCTTTCTCACCCCCTCCCACATCCCTCTTGCTCCTCCCTCGTCTCCCCCTCTACCCCTTCCCACCTCCCACCTCCCTCTTGCCCCACCCTCCTCTCCCCCTCTTCCCCTCCCCCTCCCACATCCCTCTTGCCCCACCCTCCTCTCCCCCTCTTTCTCACCCCCTCCCACATCCCTCTTGCCCCACCCTCCTCTCCCCCTCTTCCCCTCCCCCTCTCATCTCCCTCTTGCTCCTCCCCTCTCCCCTCTACCCCCCTCCCACCTCCCACCTCCCTCTTGCCCCTCCCTCGTCTCCCCCTCTTTCCCCTCCCACTTTCCTCTTGCCCCACCCTCCTCTCCCCCTCTTTTCCCTCTCCCTCTCCCCTTCCCCTCCCCATTTCCTATTTTATTTGCCGATAAGTAAAATTGTAGGTTGTGGCAGATGGACGGGAATGGAAAGACGTGACTCTTTTTCTTCAGCTCGATCAGTTGTTACCTCTACCAACAACAGCTCACCTCCGCTCTCCATGAAATCATTCTCTGTGAGTTACCAATATCAGATCTCAATATTTTACAATCTTAAGTTTGTCTAAACTTAATCATGAAAAAGTTATTGGAAGTTCTAAGGTTTAATGGTGACTTCTCAAGTTTTCATCCTTACATCAATATGTTGTCATCTCCTTATGTTTCAGGAGCCTCATCTCAAAATTTTCAGGAACCTTATCTTCTCGACGATCCGTTAGTGGTGTTTTATGTTGACAGTAGTGAGGATGAACAGAGTGCTCGGGGTTCTCAGGAAAGTTGAGGGGAAGGGGGTGAAGGGGGGATGGGGGGGGGGGGGGGAGGGGAGAAGGGGGCTCTCAGGAAAGTATAAGGGGGAGGGGATAGAGAATGAGGGGCTCCAACTGTAGATCACTTAAAGTGAAAGTGTTTCTTAATCCAGCGATATAATACTCAAATATTGTTCGACTGTACCAGACCATGTAGTACCTAGCTGAGCGTACAGAGAGCGTGATCCATTGTGATTTGTGCAGTTATCAACTTTAAAATGGTACGTTACATAGATACTAGCTCTGTAGTATATATATATATATACTACAGAGCTAGTATTAATGTAAAGTACCATTGTAAAGTATATATACTTTCACGGCGTAGTGGCTCAGTTGGTTAATCTGCCTGGCATTGCTTGAGGTACCAGGTTCGATTCCCGACTCTGTCACTAGCCGTGGGGTGAGCGTCGTCGACGCTCAGCTAAGGATCCTGAGTGGTCTATGCAGCCCCCTGGTCCACTCAGGCCAAATACTCGCGAAATCGGGTGTGAGGGCTAAATGAGGAGCTGCCCATTGCAGCTAAGTCTCGGGCGAAGAAAGTATGGTACACACTACCTTAACCGTCACTGGCCTAATGTATAATTGAATCCTTCGGCTTCCTGTAATTGGCTGGTTACACACTTGTGTAACAATGTGGCTGTTGGAATGTCCGAAGTAAAATAAGTGTTGAGATTTAAAAAAATATATATATACAGGGTGGGCCAAAAGTCAGTACCCATACGTTGGCCTTAATAGCTCCGCCGTGTTTTATATTTGAGAGCTGTTGCTTTGCAGATGGCATACTCTACTTACTGGTTCGAGGATTCCGTCGTCAAAATTTGAAAATTCGGATATTTTAGACCACGCCCATTCAATATTAAAACACCTATATTGTTTTCTCTGAACATGCTGAACACCTAATTTTTTCAGAGACGGTAGATTATCAAATGTTGCATATGATCTGAAAACATGAGGCAAAACGGATTAGAAATGACGAAGTAATCAAGCATTTTCTGTTTCTCGTTAACAAAATTGAATGGGTGATTATGTGACACCGTGACACGACACTTTAATTGGGCACCCTTAACAATTCCCATAATGTTTAACGGGGGCACCTTATCACGTGATTAGGTAAACCAATCACCTGATCACACGTAATGAATAAACTCGTTATATATACTTCATATCTCGGTCATCTGAGAAGCTACAGGTCTAATTCTTTCAGGACAAACGTAATTCGAATGGCCAAACACAATTCAATAACATTTAGCTTGATCCGACTATCCAAACTATCAAATAAATGTGAAAATGAACCTCCATTTGAAAAAAATGAACGCAAATATTTTTCGAGTTGACAAATTCCTCGAACCAGTGGTGGTACTAAGTCATACCAGAAAGAAGTATTTAAATTGGGCACTCAGTGAATGAGCTATAAAGGCCAACGTATGGGTACTGACTTTTGGCCCACCCTGTATATATAGTTCTGTTAATCCATGTTCATCTCCAGGAGTCGCTTATGCAAAGTATAATCATACAAGGAGAACAGATTCCCCAGAGTCTGGTTGGAAAACTCGCTTTCTCCACTCGAAAGGTTTACCATCATGTTAAAAAGTGTGGTTCTCTCCTTTTTTTAAATTGCTATCTGGGGTAAAGATTAAAACACGGTATGTGATGAGAGTCATGCAACTCCTTCAGCAATATATTTATAATAGGTTTAATGTGGTTATTTCTTGTTATTGAGTATATGATTTTGGTAATGATACTGATAACAAATCAGATCCTTTTATTTCAGAACAGTGTCATGTCCAACATGAGCGATACTTCAAAGCGTTACTTGTAAGAAAAAAGATTTTAAGATTTACATTTATCACTTTATTGAGTGAGGCAAGTTGTTAATAATAATTTACGTACATTTAAACATATAGCATTTTACTCCTGCAAAACGTCTCGATTCTCTCAGCGAATCTTGAGCAAACATACGAATCTAAAGCTAAGAAATCTTCCGGAGAGTTATTTAAAGACTATGTTGGGATAATAGAAAGCGTCAGATTCTCTCACTCAGCCCACTCAACCTTTACCCTGGCAGTAATTGACAATTGTGTGATTTAGGGTTACACTTGTGGATTTTTAAGGGTACAGTTGTGTGATTTAGGGTACACTTGTGTGATTTTAGGTACAGTGTGATTTCGGGTACACTTGTGTGATTTAGGGTACATTGTTTGTTTCAGGGTTTGCCCCTTGTCAGTTGTCTAATTTAGGGTTCACTTGTTATTTCGTACCACAGGCCGCAACAGTCAGCATATTAAAAGATTAAACAAATTTCACCAGCTTATGCTGCCATAACGAAATGAGGGGTAAAAATGTATCATTATTGTTTTATTATGTTGTTGATGGATCCAATTAATTAATTACTTAATTTCGGCAGGGTTATCGCTCCAAAGCGAGGAGTGTGGATTTTGGGAAACACTGTTCTATAAATTACAGTGAGTATATTTCATTTACATTGTTAAAGGAACTTACAGTGAATACTATTTCTTCACAATTTAAGTTTAAATGGTTTAAGTAAAATTTATTTGTTTCGCGATTTATTAGCAAGCTAGTTGGTGACTGCCCAATTCCCATTTTCCGCAAGAAACACATTTATTTTGGTAATTATTTTGGATAAAAATTTAAAACACAGCTAATAAGTATTCTGCGGTTTGTAACATGTTTAGTAGAATGCTGGACTGTGATACCCTGGTGGATCACCTGAACCAATTGAACAACAAAATTGAGGTACGACATGCTACCTCCAATAAAGCCATGGTGGTCGACAGACTATCAACGAGAAATCTACAGATATGTGGTACAATTTTTATTGCTACAACTTACAATCCATATTTTCAATATATTATCGTCATGTTACCATGGTTACGACTTATTTAATGTACACTGTGGACTAGTAGTTTTTGTTTTTTTAAGTCAATAAACTCCACCAAAACTCGAGAACTTTTCTATAGAAAAAGTGATCATTCCTCAGCAAGGACTTACCAACTTCTTCTAGTAACATGGTTACTTACCACTTCTTTTATATACCTGGTTACACTTACCACTTCTTCAATTAACCATGGTCACTTACTGAACTTCTTCAGAGTATATTGCAGATCAAGACAAACACTGTCTAATGGGACAGTATGAAAGAGGAGCCTGTGTTTTTTCAATATGATGCAGAAATTAAGGATTGGATATGGCAGTGATTTGCTAATATTAAGGCATCCTTTCATGTTTGAATTTTTAATATTTTTTATTCATGGGTCTATCGCATTCTACCTCATTAGAGAAAAAAAGTACATTTATTCCGGAATATACGCTGTGTAATCTGTGCATCAGTATGTAAAACTAAAATAAGATTCTTCAGGACCAAAAAAAGCATGTTGGTCACTGGGAGATTACCTATCCGACTGTCCCTCTGGATAAAGTAGTACAGGGACCTTTTAGTTATCTGAATTCTAATAATTATTTAATTGTTTAATTAATTATTTATTATTTTAGGCTGTAACCTTATTAATTCAATGGAATCATCCTAGCATGCCTTGGTTGCTGCATCGCTTCACTTCTCGGTGCATCTAGGGCCCCGATGTAATTGCTGCGAATCAAGTTTACTGGTCAATGGTGTTTAGGTTTGTCCTAATCTTTGTTTACACTCGGTCACTTGTCAAGGCATGTCAGGTCATTCGGCGAATTTTTGTTTGAAATAAAATGATGTATTTGTGTAAAAATTTGAAAAGTTTATGATAAAAAATAAAAAAAATTAATTATTATTATTATTTAATTAATTAACTATTTATTTATTTAATTATTATTAATTATCACTTAAAACTTGTAACTTATTCTTAATTAGTTGGGCAGAGCACTTCTCTAATCTGCTCAATCCACCAAACAACACCAGTGGATTTAACAAATATTGATAGCATTCCAGTTGAGGGCATGTTTCACTTTCAGTTCTTCAAGAAGACGAACATCATTCAAAAGTCAAAACCCAAATTTACCGTACACCCTGATTTACAATACTAATTTCCTTTACCAAAACTGTACTGTTAATAGGGGTTTTACTGTATTAACTTACATAATTTTTTACATTATTACATTATTACATAATTACATAATTACATAATTACTTAATTACTTAATTGACTCAGGTTGTCAGTGGATGTGCGGCTTCATCGTAGAGTCTTTACCTGACGATCCAAACTCAATGTAGTCTGTTTTCGTTTCCAAGGTAACTCATAGTAGTCTCGACTTTGTTATAAATAAAATTCAGATTTTCGTTTATAATGTTCCCCCAGGTCAGTATTAGTGAAAGTGAAAGTGAAAGTGAAAGTGAAAGTGAAAGTGAAATGAAAGTGAAAGTGAAAGTGAAAGTGAAAGTGAAAGTGAAAGTGAAAGTGAAAGTGAAAGTGATATGAAAGTGAAGATGAAAGTGAAAGTGAAAGTGAAAGTAACAGTGACAGTGAAAGTGTATAAATATAACGTTCCCCTAGGTCAGCATGGGTCCTGGTTACTTCCCTCACTCTCTCCTCTGGCTGGTTAAGAGACGACAACCCCCTACTTTTAGCTCGAATTGCTGCTCACTTTAAAACTAAAAGAATGAGGGGAAACTGACGTCATGTATCTGTAACGCAGTTCAAACACAAGGATTCGTTTTTATACGAGGGCTATAAGGCCTGGAACTGTTAATGATGATGTGATGAAAATTTATCGGAATACTTACGATTCTATTTCATCACACATTTATGTGTTTGTGAACAGTTTATTAAAAAACAGTTTATTAAATAAACTGATTAAGGAGATTTACTTGGCCGAGGGTTACAAAACCCCGAGATTTATTAGCAGTTTTAAATTTTACTGCTTTATTAAAGTCAGCACAGTATAGTGAGATTTATAATTGATTTGGCACAATTTTGTTAGGTTTTAATGGATGATCATCCCCAAATTACTTTTTTTTCTAAAATAATGGTTGTAACAGTAAAACATAAAGTTTTGTACAATGTTTGTGAAATATGAAATTTTATTGAATTCTCCCACAACTTTCTACAGTTAACAACTGCTGACTGCAACGTTTTAACATTGAACTATTATAGTAGTCTGTATCTTGGATTTTATCCTATGAACTAATTTCCACCGCGCTCTATTGTCCAAGCTGACCCTCCTGCAGTTTCTGACATACCCTCCGAATATGCTTGACTCTCAAAATGACGCGCTAACCGCTGCGATTTTTTAATATTTCAGTGTTACAACTTACAAGATTCTACTAACTTTATACAACACTGACAACCTATCAAGTCATCAGCTCGTCGCGGGCTTACGATATAATTTTCGTTACTTAAACAATACTACAAAGAATACAATAAGTAATGGTTGGTGTGTGGCTATACAGATAACAATGAGTCGCTATACAATGAGGACACTTATAAGAACACGCCCTCGACAGAACAAATACTCCCAATCAGGATATTAACATGCTGATTTCCGTGATTTCCCTGATCTCCTTGTTATTTCCAGATCTTACATTTTTAATTTTTATCAATAGTTAAGTTTCCATGCCCTGACACATTTTTTCTTCTAATTGTTTTTTAATTTCTTGGACGTTAGAAAGTAAAAATCAAATATCGATTTTAATTGGTCGTGAAGATTTGCTTGAAAGTAACATATTATATTGATTACAAGTAAGTTTTTAGAAACTTTAACATTTTGAATTTCACTTATACGCATCACTGCAACAACAATTTTTGTAGCATGATGCTACGGTAACGCACAGTTACGGTAACGTTTTGCTACGTAACGTTTTGCTATGCAAACATGTTAATGTTGCGGTATCTTATTGCTATCAAATATGGCAACATTTTGCTATGGTAACGTGTTCCTATGGTAACGACTAACGTGTGCCATGATGATTTTATTGTTAGAGTTACGTACTGGCTACTGTAGCACTGTTACTCGAGACCTCAGTCATAAAAAGTTTATGTTTATGGTAGCACATTAATTAATAATTACTGCTATATTCTTATATTAGCAAACTGTAGCAGTACTCCCAATTACTTTAGTTGGCTGTAATTAAAACATTATAAACCCAAGTCGCCCGATGAACCACAAGAGCTCGTCTACAGGACATTAAAACGTATCGTTAATTAACCGAACCACTAAACCTCGCGGTCACGTGATAAGAGAGCGCGCCCACGTGTTACAGCGTGTTACCACGTGCGTGTCACGTGTTAGGTTTATTAGAGCCGGAGTGCTGATTAGCTACGTGACATCACGGGTGTTGTATGAGAAGTATTCCTTTCATCCTATCAGTTTGTTATCGTATATTAGTGAGTTAGTATATTGACAGACGAGGGCTTACTGCATACTATTGCTTGTAGGCTAGTTTTAAGTTTCATATACTGTACTAGACCAGTCGCAGGCTTTACTTTCTGAATTCCCTGGTCGTTTTAACGCCTTCTTTCTTCATTCATTTTCTTCATTCGTAACATCTGGAAAATGGAGAGGTTCGTTTTTATGAAGTTAGGGTTTAGATTTTATTTTATAAATATATAAATAACATATTGGTTTCTAATTATGTTTTTGTTGCCTAGAATTGTAATGTGTACGTCACCTTATAATTTAAAACGTGTAATACTAATTGTCAATTATCTATTTAGATAGGTTTCACATTAATTTTGTAGCATGTGACTGCAATAACTGATATAATTCCAACCCTTCAAAATTGATTTAGATCGGTTCAGTTTGTTAAGTAGTGGACATTTTTAGATACTGTAAAGCTGTAACATGTTAATGTTATGTTACATGTTATGTTAGGGTTTTTTTCCATTTATATAAATTTGGTTAGGGTTACAAAAATGTAGCTTTGTTAGTTTAAATTTCAAATCGAACAGTTGGATCAAAATCGAAGGTAAACCTTTGACATAATCCCATTTTTCACCACTTTTCAGCATTTTTTTTCAGTTTTTTTTTCAGTTTTCTGCATTTTTTTCCAATTTCCTGTTTTAACTGCAGTTACAATCACTCCGTCAGTACACAACGTTTCAATAATTAAATTTAAGTAGTATTAGTAATACGGTACTCATCCATTCAGATGTTGGCAAATAAAACAGATAATTATTAATCACAGTGTAGCTGATTTTCGATTAAAGATCAGCTGGACTCTATCACAGCTTGTATTAGGTACAGAGTGGGGCACTGCATACGCGTGTTGTTTAAATCACAACCCCCCTCTCCATCGCATTAATAAAACTCTAGCTACCAAGGAAATAGGACACATAAATCATTACAGAGTCTATATTTCAATTACTTTGAGCTCACCACGTGACACGTCCCTGAGCTGAATAGAGCAATCTGATTGGTTCACAATAGCGAGGGAAATTGCCTATGTCCGTGTACAAGTTACCATGGTAACATGTTTCCAGGGCATCAAATCAGTTTGACATCTGTTGAGTTTGACATGAGTTTTTGTTATTCCAGGATCCAGTGTTGCAGTTTAATTCAGATAATTCAACGTTGATAAAGCACGCGACAACTTACTGCACACACAGCACGTGCTCGTTACCAAGGTAACAGATATTACAGCTCACTTAACACGTGACAAGAAAGAAGATGACGTCACTTCAGGGATCGAGCAGGACTTTGCTCTGCAGCTTCGTTATCTTCCTCAGTAGCTTCACACATCTCGACTGTGGAGGGTAATCATTACTTTCTTTTTTCACGCTCAGAAGTTTGATTATCAAGGAATTATTGTTAGTTCCTCTCTAGTTCGCAGTTTTTGAGACAATGCATGATTTCCACAAAAACATGTGTAGTTAAGGGGTTGACGAGAATTCACGAAAGAAACTTCCTCCTGATATAATAGTTATACCAAGGCATATTCGGGATAGATATAGCATTTCAAACTGATCGTTATACATATGATGCAATTTCATTTTGTTCTATATCCAAATCAAAAGCGAGCTTAGTCAAACTCAACTATCAACAAACAAAATGTTGATCAAAAAGTTATAACTGTTCGGCCGATTTGGGGGCTATTTTCTGAAAACCGGATAGAAATCGTAAATGTTGGCCAAAAAAAACCCGCTAATCGTTATACGGTTCAACTAACGCTCAGTAACGCTGAAGCTCTGAAGTAAGAGTTAAAACTAAAATTTCATATCATTATTTTACCTGTTTTAAACTCACCATTCAATTACGACGACACGTGACTACCCTAGTGATAACACGTGACTATCCCGTTATAACACGTGGCTACCCTAGTGATAACACGTGACTACCCTAGTGATAACACGTGACTATCCCAGTGATAACGAGGTATCAGCCCCGGATTATCTGATAGAGCTCTACAACAAGTTCAACAGAGGAGTCGGAGAAGTGGAGGAGGAGGAAGAGAACGCTAACAAGATATTCACATTTTACAGATCAGGTACAGTAGGGGTTAAGGATTAAGGAAGGGAGGAGGGGGAGGAGGATGAGGAGGGTGAGAAGGGGGAGGAGGGTGAGGAGGGGGAGGAGGAGGAAGAGAACGCTAACAAGATATTCAAATTTTACAGATCAGGTACAGTATGGGGTAAAGGAAGGGATGAGGGAGGATGTGGAGGAGGGGGGAGGATGGGGAGGATGGGGAGGAGGGGGAGGAGAACGCTAACAAGATATTCAAATTTTACAGATCAGGTACAGTAGGGGTTAAGGATTAAGGAAGGGAGGAGGGGGAGGAGGATGAGGAGGGTGAGAAGGGGGAGGATGGGGAGGAGAACACTAACAAGATATTCACATTTTACTAAACATTTGTTAAACAAAATTTTATCAATCACCTCGTTGAGTCTCTGCAAAGTGAATTGTATCTATTTTGTATGAAAAGGTATTTTGAAGATCGGGATATCCATCCTTGCCAAGATTAAAATAATTGAAAAACCGCGCCGATAACAAACATGTTCTCGCACTTGTATACTATAATATACTAAAAGTAAAACAGGTTAGGTGTATACTACAACTTGTCAATTGTTTGATTGTGCGGTCCAATTTGTTTAAGTGAGGAGGAAATCACTAATTTCTGTCAATTGCCAATAAATTAGACCAGTGATTATAATTGTGAATATAATGAATTATCGCGATGTTATTAAGGTAGATGAAAGGCGCAACATCCGTCACGTGTACAGAATCATATGTAATAAACACGCGTGTAAAAAAGTTAATTGGGATGCATAACTTATAGTAACTAAGTAAAACAGTATGGAGGATAAATACAGAGCCCGTATCTACTATCTTATTGACCTAAATGTTGCCGTCTAAAATTATTTCGAGACTTGACCAGTGTTCGACACATGAAACTTATTGTGGTTATTATAAACATTATGGTTATAAGCAGGGTTGATACATGATAAGGCTATGGTAGCGACATATATGTGAAGCACATGAATATTGTATGTTACTGAAATAATGCATCGTTAACCATGGTAAGCACAATAACCAGGGCAATGGAGATGTAATTTCCGAATTAAAAAGTTTCGCCCTTGCAATCCAAGAGATATCTTATCAACAATCGATCGCTCTACGGGAGCGTAAGGATTTGTATTTATAGTCGAGCATGACTCTTATTATTTTATACCACCAATTTGCTGTCCCACATCCAAATCAATCAACTCGTTACATTTGAAAGTTCATGTGTTGGTGTCAAGCAAGTTTATAAATCATTACTTAAGTGTAAAGTAATTCAAGAAAATATGAATAACCATGGTTACAATATGAATAACCATGGTTACAATAACCATGGTTACAATAACCATGGTAACCATGGTTACAGAGGGATGCAGCTCCTATTGCTGGAGAAGCCTTAAAACTGAACTCTCAGCAGATTTTAATTAAGAAGCCTTATAAGGTTAGGTGCGGTTTATTGGTTGTGGGAACCATTGGAGACTTCTATTGTAGTTCATGTAATTACCTGAACAAGGACCATAGTTACTCGGGGAAATTCATTTACTTACTGAAACAAAAAATAACACTTATTTGATTAGTAAATAATGCAAGTTTGATTATTTAAAAGAAAATGTATCTGACTTCTACAATAACACACATTGAATTAGTAGAGAAAACTTATTTGATTTCTAAAAAACACTATTCACTTAGTAAAAAAATCTATTCAATTACTGAAAAGAACTTATATTTATATACTAAAAACACTTTACATCTTCAGGTGTGACAGAATTGGAAGGTTTCTATTTACCACAAAAAGCGAAATTGGATTTTAATATATCAGCTTTTAACAGAGAGGATAGAATCTTAGGTGAGAGAATTAAAAATAAGGAATATATAGTACAAAACTTATAATTGCAGTTGGTTAGAAGATCACGAGAAGGGATTTAAGATGAATGCAATTATTATTGATGATGCTAAAGAGATTGCGAAGAGATTAAGATTAAACCACAATTTTCGTCGTATCGACGTGCTAGCTAAGAATCCTATCGAAAAAGTGAAACTCCAGTTGATTAAACACTCACACATTTCAGCTTCAAATCTGAGAGTATTTGTGGGCGATATAAGTGAGAGTATACCTTTAACAAAAGAGGGCTCCGTTACAGCCGTAACATTGAAAACGACCTGTAAAACGAGAATATACGACCGCTCAGATGTTTTACTGGTGAAAGGAAGGGTTTGGAGACATACTAAACAGGCATGGAAATGTTACAATTTGCTGAGAATTTGTTTTCTTATAGTTTGAATGAAACGTCCAGATTGAAAATGAATCTTACCATGTGTTTCCAAAGAAATTGTTGCGTCCATAATTCAATTATATCCGTTCTCGCAATTTCCGCCCAAATAAAGTCCAAAAAGACGATTCTAACCAACACATGTACCTCAGCTGAAGAAGTCAGACACTGGACAGTGGATAAAGATCAAAGTAAGCTCCATAGAACGCACCCTAAATAACCTCACCCCCTACCGACACTTCTACCACTTCGTGGTGCGCTGCTCCATCACCACCCAGCTCAGTCATGGTTACCTGGACAAATACGGGGGCAGAACCCCTATCTTCAGCATCTCCAGGAGCAAGGAGCCAACCCTGGTGGTGTACACAGTGAATAACTCATCTAAGCCCTTTAGAGAGTACATGAGGAGTAACCAAGAGGGGAGACAGGCCGCTCTCCCGGGGAGGGAGACCAGGGAGTGCGAGCTAGCAGGGGCTTCCAACATAGGTGTGTCCTCATGGATCTGTATTTAAACTTCACTAAACTAGGCTGGGGCAGTAAGATAATCCACCCGCTAGAGCTAAAGATAAATCAGTGCGCGGGGCAGTGTCCCTACCCTATGTCCCATGCCATCGACCACTCAACCAGTGCTCTCTTCAGAGGGGCCTGGTACAAGAAATTCCCGGACTCGGTAGCGAGGCCCTGCTGTGTACCTTCCACTTACAAGCCTGCTACTCTAATGTTGAGTGGTGATCACGTGACTGTGCTTAAAAAGTTTGATGATTTGATTGTCAGTAAATGTAAGTGTTTGTAGTAGGAGTTCTGAGGAACGTTTGGTGTTATACTGTGGAACAATTTGTTTAAATTACCGCAGTTGATGTGTTTTTATGGTCAAAGATTGAAGACTTCTTGGGCTTAACTAAACTGTGTAAACATTTTAAGCAGTTTTGCAGGTTACAGAGAAATTGGCTATAGTTTTATTGTTCAGCTGAAAGTGAAACAGAGTTGTTTTAGTTTTACTTCATTACTTACCGGTAGTGTTACTTATTTTAGTGCTTACTGTTATTTTGTGGTTTTCATGTTACCTCTTAAAATATAGCTTATTTTGATGACAATACTGAATCTGCAATCAATTGAATTTTTTGTAATTTATCTTATGAACCGCAATTTTTACTTCCAGTACCTCAATTTGGTTTCATACCATCATCTTTTAACTGAATAATTGGTTTCTGGGAAAAATCTCCATCCAATCTGTCAAAATTGCGTTCAGAAATTTTCATATTTGAAAATGGGACAGAAATTGGAAAATACGAAATTTAATTTCGTTTTGTTAAGCTTTCTGCATGCAGTGAGCTTCTTCCAACTGAAATAAAACTTCCAGCACCTCAATCGTGTCATATTCCAATTATAGTTGACTGACTAATTAAATTGTTTGCAGGTGAGAAATTCAGTAAAAACTGTAAAATTTCGGTTCTGGAAATTTCATCTTCAAAATTTGCAAATGGGACAATATTGAATATGATTTTTAAATTTAAATTTTCTTCAAGATTTGGACTTCCAGTAATTTTGGGGTTACTTTGCAATCTTTTGCTTTTTACCTAATTTGCACGTTAGTAGAAGCTCTTACGGGCATTTTCTGCTCGATACGCTAGGGACTTCAGAAACACTGCTCCTTTCTAAACGTATTTTTTCCGTTTACCCTTTTTATTTGTAAAAAGGCAATATTGAAAAATTACTAATGGACTTTTTTGCAGAAAAACGTGGATTTTGGTGAGCGAGGTAGGTACTTGGTTTTATATATGTCGTAATCCGTTAGTTACCATGTCAACTAGGGCTCTTACTAATTCGCTCGCCCAAAAATAATCACGTGACTTACTAATAACTTTTACAAGACGAACATGTTACAAAAAACCGGAAGTCTCTAACTCTTTTACTTTCAAAGTTAGGCTCCATCCAGTAATATATATTATGGCTAGCTAGGTGAATAGAATCATTAATCATAATCCAGCGCACTACCTAGTCATATCATTATCACATGATCGAGACAGATTTTCGCCGATATCTCGCTAGGGGAGTATTTATTTAACTTTATTAGGGAGTGCACGATAAAAATAAACTTGCTCGGATTTTCAAAATTTTTGTATTATTGTTTTCTAGAGACTGTGAGAATTTTCACAGTACCAAATTTTTCATACCTTTTTGGAATGATCAGTGAGTTTTGCCTAAATGCCATATTTGATGGTGCGCGGCTTTAGCCAGCAAAATTAGGTGTAAAAGTCGCGTAATTTGACGAAATTCGTTGATTTTTGTCGTATTATTTTGTCATATCTTCGCTTCCTGATCATGAATCATGCTGAAAATTTGTCAGAACCTTCCAATCATACTTACCTACCGAACCTAATTTAGTTGGGAGAGATTGGTCTTGATGAAGAGGTCTAAAAATGACAAAATAGGTATAAATTCGTTGATAACTCGAATTCTGACCATCGAAATTGCTCAAACTAAATTAGGTTCAGTAGAACATAAGTGTTTACGTAAGCTGACCAAATTTCAACAAAATTGTTATATGGGAAGTATTATAACTTTTCGATTGTTTCCAAAATAATGTGCTGGCCGAAATAAGAGCTAAAAAACCATTCAATGGTCAGCGCGCGCGTCTTACTGTTGATGGCGCACCGCCTAACTTTATGTCATGTGGGGTGATTCGTTGTACTTTGTACTTGTACTTGTAGGTTTATAAGTATAACCTACCAAAACGCGCGCCGAGTTAATTGGACTCGACGACGGTCGTGGAACAAATATTTTACGAGTATCACCCGGGCCGTTAAGTGATTCGGAATCAGCTTTCGAAAATACATTGAACCAAGTATATTTCAACCATGTCAGGGGTTCTTTTAGAACAATCTCGAAGATCGATCGTAAAATTTGATTTAGCAGTAGAACGCTTGGAAAGTAATGACGGTGACCTATTAACTTTTGGTAGTCCGAAAATATGGTATTTTTTTCAAAACAATGCTTACTGGGCCGCGCTCAGCCTGTCATTCCGCCTAATCTCTATTCTATGTTAATGAACATAATAGCCTGGGGTCCCCATGCAGGTAAAACAATGCATAATTCACCAGCTAGAGAAAGAAACCCTGGTTACCCTAACATTATCCACACTATCTGGCCTTGTAAACCAAAGAGCCGGGATTCTCATCTCAGCTACTGTTTAAAAAGC
Source organism: Bolinopsis microptera (assembly GCF_026151205.1). Lineage (NCBI taxonomy): Eukaryota > Metazoa > Ctenophora > Tentaculata > Lobata > Bolinopsidae > Bolinopsis > Bolinopsis microptera. The sequence goes on along the minus strand of NC_087083.1, from coordinate 15,019,502 downwards.
TAGAACCATGTTTGTGATTCATTAGTCTGCGCGCCTGGTGAACTGCTAAATCTACCTTTACAGGTCTACCTTTAGTAGTCCATAGTACAACTCTCTCGCATGAGCTGCTGAATAGCACAGGTTAGCACGTCCCACGGGTTGAGATCATCGAGCATAATAAATCAAGAGGTTTGCATATAATGAACATATAATGCCATACAGACTAGTATTAAAGAGCAGCTCTCACTGGCTCTCAGTAACAATAACATAAAACCTGGGCTTGTTGAGCCATTAGTCCCTTTTCCTCCACATGACAACCACGTAATACAAGGTTAGAAAGAGGGAGCATGCTCTCTTTGTAGCCACAATACTTATACACGCCAACGGTTCTCCTTCGTTTGTGACACTGCTTACAATTTTAAAGCTATCCAAAGTTAGATCAGATAACCACCTCCGGAGTAGTCCACTATCAAGTCGTGATAGTTGCCGAGGTAACAAGTCCCAGACGTGTTACCATAGTTAGTAGTTACCCAGACTGGGATCAAGATGGTTATCTTCCTCACAGCCCTCTTCTTCGCTGGAGCTGCTGCTACTGATGATGATGGTACGTACACAGTAGTTACTAGTTAGAATATCGTATTCAACAGTTACTGGTTAGAATATCGTATTCAACAGTTACTAATTAGAATATCGTATTCAACAGTTACTAGTTAGAATATCGTTTTCAACAGTTACTAGTTAGAATATCGTATTCAACAGTTACTAGTTAGAATATCGTATTCAACAGTTACTAGTTAGAATATCGTATTCAACAGTTACTAGTTAGAATATCGTATTCAACAGTTACTTATAGTTAGAATATCGTATTCAACAGTTACTAGTTAGAATATTGTATTCAACAGTTACTAGTTAGAATATCGTATTCAACAGTTACTAGTTAGAATATCGTATTCAACAGTTACTAGTTAGAATATCGTATTCAACAGTTACTGGTTAGAATATCGTATTCAACAGTTACTAGTTAGAATATCGTATTCAACAGTTACTTATAGTTAGAATATCGTATTCAACAGTTACTAGTTAGAATATTGTATTCAACAGTTACTAGTTAGAATATCGTATTCAACAGTTACTAATTAGAATATCGTATTCAACAGTTACTGGTTAGAATATCGTATTCAACAGTTACTAATTAGAATATCGTATTCAACACTTACTAGTTAGCATATCGTGGGGGCGCAGCGGGTCCAGGGGACAGCAATAAACTGGGACTGAAAAGAATCAAGTACTCACGTAAATTTTGTAACTTCACAACAGCAATCTGCATTCTCCAATCAGAATTTACGATTTACTCAGGCCTCATCGTCTTAAGAGTTTGACATTTCCCAGTGGTACTACTGCTCTTTAATTTTTCGCTGGAAATTAAGCACTAAGCAAATGCCAAAATGTCTTACTAGTCCCTACCGAATCGCGATTTTTCCCATTATTTGCGACAAATTTTATGTATAGTTTAATATACCGCGAAATGTAATTCGCGGTATCGCGATTTTTGGCCAAAATAATCGCGAAATCCTTTTGTCCCTGGTGCCTGCAGTCACGTCAGGCACGGATTTTTAGCTAGGTACGGCTTTTTGAAAGAAGTGCCTGACATGCCTCGGGAGTTGTCACGTATCCTTGGCACGCCCTCTAAACACACTACGTGCCTTTGGTCATGACTGTCGTGCCTGTTGGGATTACATCTGACTGCACTATGACAACAGTCATGGTGACAACAGTCATAGTATGATAGTATGGTCGGGCCCTTAAATTTTGAGAATAAACTATCGGCGACATTCTTACAATTCCTTTACAATTTTGATAGAACACCGTTTCTTTATAAATTCATGATATTCATTAATCGTAAAGATGAGTAAGTGGGGCGTTGTTTAAGAGTCGCATGACGTAATGTTGATAGGTGAAAATTCTGTTTTTCCTCCACTAGCGAGATCAACAAATGAAACAAGCAGTTAATCACACAAAAATATTTTCGATGGTCTACATCTTCATCAGTTCTCAAATTATTTGTTATATAGTATTATTTGTTATATATAACTATATATAGTTTTTTATAGTGTTGAAAGTATTAAAACTTTCAACACTACTATATAACAAATAATTTGAGAACTGATGAAGATGTAGACCATCGAAAATATTTTTGTGTGATTAACTGCTTGTTTCATTTGTTGAGCTCGCTAGTGGAGGAAAACAGAATTTTCACCTATAATCATTAATCGTTGCTCAGTAGTTATGAGTTAAACATAAAATTAACAGGTTGGCTACCAGTCGTACCTCTGGTGTTTATAGAGTGGGATCTTGAGTCGACACCTTTCGAAGTTAGAACTGATAGCGTGCTGGGGAATGACGAAACGGTGAGAGTGGTCTTCTTCTCTGCTGGTGGAGATTATGCAGGAGCAGTCTACATCTTCTTCAGATGTACTCTACAATACTGGCTCAACTGGTGCAGCAACTCCAACACTAACTTCCCTGTTAATCCCCCCTCTGCTACTGACAAGGTGTGGCGTATCACTCTAACCAGAACTGCAGGTGATTTTAACCTTAGACACCACCCTAGACTAGTGATACACTGTAACGAGGTGGAGGTTCTCAACATACTGCTCTCTGAATCAACGTGCAGTAATAACGCTTGGAGCACTATCTGGAACAGAGACGTGACAAAGATAAGGTTTGCTTCCGCCGACAGTCACAGAGCATCTGATTACTACCGACAACAACCAGGTGACTAATAACAACAAGCACTGGTTTAACAAAGTAACAATTTAAACTTTAATTTATAAATAAACTAACTTGCTGTTTCTCTCGTAAGCTCGTGATTACGTGTTTTTGTGCCTGCATGAGCAAAAAAAAACACGTAATCACGAGTGTGTTATTTAACATAATATAACACATATATAGGATATGGGATATAGGATAGTTAGCATATTGTTACTTATAACTTAATAAAGTGGTCATAATTTTATCAATTACTGTTCTCCGAATGAGATAGAATCACATTCTTTCACTGAAGGCAGAGTTATAATCATATTGGCGATAGCGGATTGCAAAATAGCTAACTATAATTTAGAAATATTGCATATTTTGTAGTAGACATCATGGAGACAAGCCATTTTCAGCTACTAAAGGTTAAAACAATTATCAATTGAAAACTGATGTTTTTACAAAATATCTTGAACATAAGCAGTAAGGTATTTTACCAAACAAACTCAAAACTGTTTTGGTTCAATATTTATTTTGCAGAGTTTACACAGTATGTGCATTGTGCCTTCATAGTTTGTTGATTAGGCGAATTTTTAGCGTTAACCCTGATGACTGATAACAATTTGAATTAGTATTGGGCTTAGAATTAAGAAGGAAAATTCGTGGTACGAAAAGACATGAACCACAAAAGTCTGAGTGGCAATAATTTCCTCGAAAAACCGTGGTTGTGTGGATATTTCATTTTTTACATATTGTTTTAAATCTAATGTTATTGCAACACATCTGAAGTGTACTTAATTTCTTATATAATAAAGATTTTCTTATCTTCCACTACGATTTTCCAGTTGTAACGTTATAATTCCAGAGCCGTGTGGAGAAGGAACATATCGGAATGATGCTATGACAAGCTGTGAGACATGTGACGCTGGATTGACACCAAACTCTGACAAAACAGCCTGTGGTAAGATAACTTTAAAGCTTTTATTTAATATTATTGGTATGTTTTAAATTTAAATTTATCTGTGCTATAGAATGAAAACCGAGGATATTGGTACTCGCAATAACTTCTTAATAAGGTAGTTCAAACGAATTGCTGCTTAAAGATTTCCTAATTCTTCAGAGCCATGTCCAGCTGGAAGCTACAAGAACATTGAAATGAACACATGTGAAGAATGTCCTGATAACACGATCAGTTCAGAAGGAGCAGCCTTGTGTACAACTTGTGAACTTGGCCAGGAACGAAACTCAGGGAGAACTAAATGTGGTAAGAATTGTTAACCGAGCCGAGATGATTATATCTATATATAGATGGGCAAAGATATAATAAGGCTTCAGACGGGACAAGGATAAGGCGCCAGATAGGGCTTGGAATAAAGAAGGCAAATTTGTGGTACGAAAAGACAAGAACCGTAAAAGTCTGGGTGGTAATATAAATAATTCTATCAAAATACTGTGGTTGTGAGGATGTTTAATTTTTTACATATTGTTTTAAATCTAATGTTATTGTAACACATCTGAAGTGTACTTAAGTTCTTATATAATAACGATTTTCTTATTTTCCACTACGATTTTCCAGTTGTAACGTTATAATTCCAGAGCCGTGTGGAGAAGGAACATATCGGAATGATGCTATGACAAGCTGTGAGACATGTGACGCTGGATTGACACCAAACTCTGACAAAACAGCCTGTGGTAAGATAACTTTAAAGCTTATATTTAATATTATTGTTATGTTTAAAATTTGAATTAAAGGTGCTATAGAATGAAAACCGAAGATATTGGTACTCGCAATAACTTCTTAATAAGGAAGTTCAAACGAATTGCTGCTTAAAGATTTCCTAATTCTTCAGAGCCATGTCCAGCTGGAAGCTACAAGAACATTGAAATGAACACATGTGAAGAATGTCCTGATAACACGATCAGTTCAGAAGGAGCAGCCTTGTGTACAACTTGTGAACTTGGCCAGGAACGAAACTCAGGGAAAACAAAATGTGGTAAGGATTGTTAACAAGAACCGAGCTGAGATGATTATATCTATACATAGATGGGCATAGATAGGATAAAGGTTGAGAAGGGATAAGGATAAGGCGCCAGATAGGACTTAGAATCAAAAAGGCAAATTTGTGGTACGAAACGACAAAAACCGTAAGTCAGGGTGGTAATCATTCTAATTCTATCAAAAAACTGTGGTTGTGTGGATATTTAATTTTTCACATATTGTTTTATACGCTAATCTAACTGCGTATAATGCGATTACACAGTTCAAAACACCAGACAGTGTTATTTTCAAGATTTCACATAAACTGTCATTGGTGAGCAACGATTTGCCAGTTGTAAGTGTAAAGTTTTAATTCCAGAGCCGTGTGGGGAAGGAACATATCGGAATGATGCTATGACAAGCTGTGAGACATGTGACGCTGGATGGAAACCAAACACTAACAAAACTGCCTGTGGTAAGATAACTTTACATTTTATATTATTGTTATGTTTTAAATTTGAATAAACTTTACTGGGCCGCGCTCAGCCTGTCATTCCGCCTAATCTCTATGACTATTTTATGTTTATGAACATGATAGCCTGAGGTCCCCAGGTAAAATAAACTATGCTACAGAATGGTAAACTGTATACAGTATTTGAGACTTGGACCACCGAGCAAACGATAGTATAGTTATGTTAGAGGTTGCTTGAAAAGTTGAAAGGGTTCGGGTTGGGACAGGAAAATTAAATCGCGGAAAAGAACATAAGAAACCGTCAAAATAACCCTTATAATTGTATCACACAACCCAATTAATCAGTTTAACTTGATTTAATTAATATGACATTATATCGTCATCGACAGTGAGCTGTACGGGACTGAAGGCTGAGTGGACAACTGCGATCAGAACAACAACAAGGTTCCCAGTAGTCCCAGGAACCGTGGTGGAAGTGACATGCTCGGACTCTGGAGTTCTCAATAAAGGGAGCAGCGAGGTGACCTGCACCTCAGGAACGGAATTTATTTTCGATTTTAATGAACCAGAGTGTATAAATACAGGTATTGTAGAAGCAAATATGCTAAATGACCATAGCATCACTACAAAAGGATAACTAAACTCTTCATACAACCAGGACAGTATCATCAGAACCGACGAAAGGGGGTAAAATAATGTCGTAAGGGAAAGAGTTGGTTATATGACTATAGAAAACTAATTTAATTTAATCTTACAGTTGATGGGCTATGACCAATAGCTCAGATGATACTGCAATCTAACTTAGATATCTAAATAAGAAAATGTATGTTTGAGTTTTCCGGGTGGAAAAGTATGACAGCAGAAACCCAGTACCCATGCATTCTACATTATACAGAAAGCCCGTGGTCGCAGGGAGGAAGCTTGGTTGACGATGCAATGTCAACCCATCGAGATCGTTGCTCTGCGAAGCAGAGCAACGATCGACGATGGGTTGACATTGACTAATATTAATAGTACTATAAGTAGTACTATTTAATGTGTTTTCAATATCATTTGTATATACACATGGTCAAATCAATTATATTGTATCTTACTGGGCCGCGCTCAGCCTGTCATTCCGCCTAATATAATCTGTATGTTTATGAACATGATAGCCTGAGGTCCCCAGGTAATATTGTATCACGTGGTGACCCCCACTGCCGCTTCACTATAGTAGAGTTTCTACGATACATGCAGGGGAGCCGCGCACTCGTGCGCGGCGGGTCATACAACGTATGACAACAATTATAAGGGTGGCACTGTGCACAGGATCGAGGAATATAGTGCAACAGCCAAGAAACTGCTGCTAACTGCTGCTCACTGCTGCTAACTAGGCTGGTCACTGCTCGTTGGACGTTGCTCGTGTTGCCGTTGGTTTGGAAACCGTTTGAATAAAACCATATATTTTGCCAGTGTGTCAATGAGGTTCTGGCTTGATCAATATTTGCAATTTGCATCGCCTTTATAAAACATAGCGTGTTTGCGTGAGTGTCTATCTAGTCTATTGAGTACGTATTACGTAATCAAGTAAGCCTAGCTAATGAATTTACTGCAGTAGTGGTATAACACATGGTATCTCTTGACGGTGACATGATCTGTAGAAATGTGCTATAACCTTGGTTTTGTTATAACCTTTGCAGTTATATGAATTTTGACATGTTGGAACTCGTCACTCATGTCTTCACGATCCAGATCTAAATTAAGACGTTAAATTTTATCAAAGTTGCACACGCGTTTGTTTATGTAACCCACCACCGACCTCTCCCCGATTTTCGTGAGGGTGCTTTTAAAACAGCTGTTAAACTTAAACATTAAAGTACGAACATTACGTGCTTCTCATCTTTTAGCTCAGTTCCGAAGCCAAGACCATGAACCTCTTCGCAAATGTGAAATATGGACCTTCTCTTCAAGTTCACGGACAGTAAGATTTTAGTTGCTAGACACGTTGTATACCTCTCGTGCACGCGCGCGGCTATCAAAAACTAGGGGTTGCAGCGTGTGTTGACCATTGTTAATGGTCTGGCCCGGCGCGCGCTCTACTTCGTAGCGCGCGACGTAGCACTTGCCATCGGGCAAGTGCGCTACTACTACTAGACTTCAAAGAAATTTAGACGAGTAACATTCGTCAGCAGCGTGTGTCAAGATTTTAGTTCAAACTTTCAAATGAGTAAAGTACGTTTCCCGATAGAGACAGGCTAAATTGTTATTTGAGAATTTGAACCCGGCCCGGCTGGACCGATTGTGAAAATAAACTGGTTGTTTTTTCTCAACCCTTTATGCTTTAACCCTTTTAATTGCATTATATATTTTCTGAGTCGTATTTTGCAGTTTCGATCATCAATCATAAATTCTTGTATTGTCAAGTCGGGAGTGTTATATTAGGGTTCTCTTTAATGAAATCCTCCCAAAGTTATGTCCGTCCAAATAAGTTCCGATAAAGTACATAACATATTCAAATAATAAACAGGTTAATGAAGATTGGTAAGATAAGCAGTCTGAGAGTTAATGAAGATAAACATTTTTTTGGGTAATTTCACAGGTACGCTGTCTGTCTGTGTAGTGACTATAACTAGTGTGTGTGTACTGTGTGTCTGTGTGTGTTTCTTCGTCTTTGTGACTGTTTGTTCGTCTTTGTGACTGTTTGTCGGTAGTAAGCCTCCATTTTATCGTCTGTAGGTCCGATTTTTTGTGTAGTACTGACTTTTTGTGTGCCTGCAAATAACACCAGTCATTTATTTTGTACTCATGAATTTAAGTGCTGAAGAAAAACAGAGTTATGAAATAAATAAACTCCTCATTTTATTAATAATCGTATTTGTTACTTCAAGTTTGAAAATGTTCAAAATACGTATCAATTTACTCAACCAAAACAAGTTTCTCAAAAAATGAATACTCCTGAAACTCGTTTTTGAATCAAGTTCCACGTTTTAAACACTAAATATTGTGTACTATTCATATGCGGATGAGTTGAATAATATAATATCGATAAAATAACGGTGAAAAAAGTTACGATTATAATTAGGAATAGGAGCATGTTAGAAGCTAGCCCGATACTTTAACCTATTTAAATTCACAACTTGTACCAAAATAACCATAATTATAATATAATACTGATAGTTAATTAGTTTACATACATATCCATAAAACAACAATATTCGATATAAATCCGATAGAAAACAACGCGTTTGATTTAAAATACCATTTAATCATATACATTATACCGTGTAAATAATAAGAAGTTAGTTATAACTAAATTGTAAATTTGTTCAATAAATTTGCGCACCCTCTACTATTATACTAGCAAAAGGGAGGCTGTTCTCTATCCAAAGCTTCGGTGAAATTTTATCGTACAGCAATATTAGCTCTTCGCAGTGTAAATTGTAACTAAAAGTTAAAAGAAAATATAATCATTATACTTTGAGGGGTTATCACTAAAATCTAGACCATATCATAAATATAATCAGAGCAATAGGCAGGTTAATTGTAGATTTAAACAAAGAAATTGATCCCTACCAGAAAGGGCCTCAAACCTTCTTAACCACGTCAAAATTAGATTTGCTCGCTTGTAACATATAGCTTAACTTGAATTGAAAATATAATAATGATTAGTCGTAAAGGATACCGGCTATGTACAAAATCTTAACAGTTGTTATAAGGGTCGTAAACAGATCAATAACTTTTAAAGCCAAGCACGCGCGAACACAACTCACATCACACGTGGCGTTACAACTCACGTGACGTCACAGTTAACATGACGTCATGATAGCGTCATGATAACGTCACATGGTGTAAAATCACGTGATCACGTGGCGCGCAGCGAAAGTCCGGGGGAATTACACTCACTTAGTCGTCCTATACCGGATGATCACTTTAACAGTTCCAGGAACTTGTTGACCCGTACCAGCCTTTGATTTATCACCTGTACCTAGAAATGGGAGTGGGTCAGGGACTTTATAGATATGAAACTTACATTTACAACATACCTAATAAAAATCACCTTACTTTGCTAGCTTGATTGATTGAAAGCCCCTCGTAAGGGGGTTGTCTCTAATGAACTAATTTATTGATTACAATCATAATAAGTTAAAAATAAAGACCCCAATGGGCACTCCTGAAAACATAACTACTAGAAAATATATCAAAACTAAATAGAAAAAAACTGAGGACAAATGTGATAAAATCGCAACAAACTGCAAATAATGGAAAATACATTTTGGATTCGTTATTTAATGGCACGCAGCAGATTATAAAAAATGTAGTAAAAGTACAAAAGAATTTTTTTTCTTCACAAATCACGTTTACAAATGGGTTTGAGATTGAGTTTAAAAATTAATTTCACTACATACAACAAACAGATTCTCTTTAAAAATTTACATATTATAATAGCATTGATTTGGATTGGTATAAAAGTGATAGAAAACAAATTTAAAACTTAATTCTGGACGTTGGATTTAGCGCCAATTAGCAGCAAAAACAGTTAGGAATTTCTGTTTCTTGTGGACCTACGGAGCGAGGCCACTGATTTCGTGGATGAGAAATTTACTCGTGGACCACTCATTTACACAATCATCCCTCTTCTGCAGCTTCATTATTGTTTTCTTACATTGTGATTTGAACACCTTCAGCGATTGGCATGACACTGAATTGAATGCTTCGTCTATCGATGCGTCTACAAATAGGAGTGGGCTGTTGAAGAATATTGAATTTCTATATATGGCAGTATTGCAGTCATTGAACCAATCATAGTTAGCTTCAGTGATAACTTTTAAGTTACGAGACGGCACATTTACGTGAATAGTTTTTGCGACGGGAGGAGGGAGCTGATTAGGGAAATAGAAAATGTTATTCATGAAAATTAGTGAATTAGATAAAATTATGCTGTGTATAGTTAGGATCGAGTAGTTGTTGAAAAAAGATTTGGTACCAGTAGGACGTGCCCCATCTTTATAAAAATAATTCACGAATCCTGGCATAACGGCTCTAATACCTTTCTTTTGTTGACGCTTGAAAGCCAGCTTCTTTCTTTTTACTAAAAACGAAAGTTAAAATTTACCAATTCCTTGCACATTTCCATACTTCAGTAATAACATAATATTAACTTATTAAATATTAACTAGATATGATATTGACTTACTAAGAATTAACTTACTTTAGTGACTAGATATGATATTAGCTTACTAAATATTAACTCACTTTAGTAACTAGATATGATATTAACTTATTGAATATTAACTTACTTATTAAATATTAACTTACATCACTTATTGTATAATATATATTAACTAACCCAGTTGGGAGGTGTACATTTTGCCTCCCTCTTTTAAGGGCAAGTTTAGGGAGCGTCCTAACAACACATCCTTCGTTCCCTCGGGGTATTTCGCATACACCTGAAAATACACGAGATTTTAAATAAATTGATGATGATTTGATCAATTAATTTCCATTTTGGAAGATTAATTATTAAGTTATAACTTTATAAGTCGTAAAGTGTAACGATGATAGTTCCAAGATTTTATTCATCAAGATATTGCATCAAGATATTCTGTTTTGAGTTGAAAGTCTCGACCTTGCGCTGTGTCACATAACTTTGTATTAATGTTTTTAAGTTATACTTTATTTTGAAACCCATTATCTGAAAAATAACATGACAATAAATAAATAGTATTCCAGAAAATAGAAAAACGCAGAGTGAAAGCTAATTATACACGCCGTATACCTATTTTATCTTGTAGTTTTTATAAAATTATACGTCAAATAAACGTTATTGACACCCCTATTAAACTTAAAACAAAGTTAACACAACAATTAACTAATTAACAAACTAATTACCTGGGCGACTACAGTAGCTTTCTCAGGTGCCTTAATATGGAAGGCAGCTTTGCAGTTGAACTCGGGGTTATTTCCTTGCTTTAAGGGGGTCTTGGCCATTCTGTTCTCACAAACCTGAAAACAATTACTTACAATAATAAATTAATATCTTACCGAGAAGATTTTGTAAAATGAAGGACCAAATAACTTAAAATAATTATAAATCACATCCGCCGGGGAGCGGCTCATTAAACATTTTCATAATTAGTAGTATATCATCAGACTGACAATATGTAGAATAAAACAAATATTGATTCCCCAACCAAGGAAATAATTACCAGAGCAACGTAAACTCCGATATTGTCGTCAGGAAGGTTGAGTCCGTCACACTTTACCACTTCCACGTCAGCTGTACCTAGCGCACTGCTGCTCGGCTCTTTCTCCAGCAACCTGAGACGTAAACTAACTCATCGTGCAAGGGGAACCTATTATCCAATTAACCTATTATACAATTAACCTATTATATAATTAAGTTATTATCCAATTAACTTATTATCCAATTAACTTATTATCCAATTAACTTAGTATCCAATTAACTTATTATACAATTAACCTATTATCTAATTAAGTTATTATCCAATTGTCCTATTATACAATTAACCTATTATCCAATTAAGTTATTATCTAATTAACTTATTATCCAATTAACTTATTATCCAATTAACTTATTATCCAATTAACTTATTATCCAATTAACTTATTATCCAATTAACTTATTATCCAATTAACTTATTATCAAATTAACTTATTATCCAATAAACTTACCGAATAATCAAATATCAGATATTCGTTAACGAATATATTCTCCTAATCCGAACAATTTCCAAACTATTCGGTAACCCTAATTAAGACATCACTGGAGCGCAAAACACGGGTGAATAAAAACTGTAAAAAACATTTCACAGTCACATAAATACTGAAACATTTATTATGCTTTAATTATCACAATTATGCCTTAATTATAATAATAACATAGCGACATTATTACATGACTCTACAAAACAGGACTCACTTGATCTACAAAACCTTGAAGGGAAGAAAGGGGATGTTACTTACGAACACCCCCTCAAATACTGCTTAACTACGGGAAGTTATTACATGTCGCACACATTTTACTAAAACTGAGGTCAAGTCTCCCAGTTCTGTCTCTAATACAAAGAGATCACAACCTCATCTACACGTTAAGTTTATACAAAGTATGGTAAATCTCGAGGGTGTGTAAGAAAAAACATTATGTCTTTGAGCATCGTCCATCGTGCAGTTAAGATTACCCTGAAAAACAGGATACTAACTTGAGGTTTGCTTCGTCCTCACTGAAGAGACGGAGAAGAAAGTGTCCTTCAGTGTTGGGTTTGAAGGTTGTTGGTACAATCACGTAAGTTCCTACTTCCAGTTCCAGTCGCTTGAACACCTGTGCAAGGAATAGTTACCATGATGACACGACCATAATATATGGTAATACCATCATTTAACAATTCACTAATCTCCATGTTATAGGAAAAGTACACCACTGTAATGTTTTCACTCCAGAGGATTTTGCAACAAAATATGTCCGTACATTTACATCAAGCTATTCTTCATTTATCATGTCCAGAAGAAACACAGTAACTCAAAAAACGGATAAGTTCCTGTGTTTTTTCCGCTATATAGAGTATACACTATACAGCCGTAAAAACCGCTATACAGCCGTAAAAGCCAATAGAGAGCTGTGACAGCAACTTAATAACCGCCGCTATAATACAGCCGAACTTTTTACCTGTCGAGTGTTGAGGTATTTGGTACTGGCGATGTGTTTGGTGAACCTCGTCATCCTGTACTTGTTGTTATCAGCCACCTGGAGGAGGAGATAAGAGTGAGATAAGAGGAGGAGGAGAGTGAGATAAGAGGAGGAGGAGAGGGAGATAATAGGAGGAGGAGAGGGAGATAAGAGGAGGAGGAGAGGGAGATAAGAGGAGGAGGAGAGGGAGATAAGAGGAGGAGGAGAGGGAGATAAGAGGAGGAGGACATCGCGCACGTTTTTATGTTATATGCACGGCTTTTTATCGCAGTTTTCATTGCAATGCAGTTTCCATCGCAATGGAGGTCGCCGGACATCTCATTGTAAAGCCGAATCGATTTTCTATACGCATACCAAAAATCAAATGCGTAACTAAAACAGAAATGGAATTACAGAAGTTTTAATTTTTTTGTCAACAAAAAAACTTTTTAGGGGTGTTTCTAATGACCAGGGTCTGAACCAGGACATACCTTGAAGATGGAAAAACCAATGGTAATATTGGTGGTGTCATCAATACGAACATCTTTCTGGCACAACATCACTTGTACAGTTTCGTCGTCTGCTTCTAGGATCTCAAACTGATAGTGGTGGTTCTTCGATAGGAAGGTATCCTGCGAGGGGAAATTAACAGGGTACTTTATAGTTTAGAGTTTAGAGTTTAGTGCCAGTCACTGTTGTGTGTTAACCTAGCGTACAGTAGAGAGCCTATTACTTCTGAAAAAAAAACATGCGGAAGCGACTGTTCACATAATATGTTGTTTTTGATTAACTAATTACCTTGAAGTTTACACATCCACCGTCACTAACGTCCTTCTGCCACATCCCCTTTCTCTCCTCCAAAACCCAAAACTCGTCAGATTTACAGAGGTTCACAACTCTGCACACTGTGGTGTGAGTGAAAATGCTCAGGTAATCGTCGAAACTCATCCAGAATTCACCGTCATTTTCAATTGTTAGGTCGAGTTCTTTCCTCTGGTCTTCTGTGAGTTGGCCCCACTTTGGGTCGCTGAGGGGTTGTAAGTGTTAATTATTGGGTAGTGAGTTTAAATTACTTTGTATCCAAAAAGGATGTACCTTGCAGGTACCACCCGTATTCACACTCAGAATTGAGTTTAGTCATTTTCCGATACGAGATTGGGGACGGGTTCTATAAACAAACAAACAAACAACATCCAAAAATTAGGTTTCAGCTACACATTACAATATTATGTAAAATCAAATCAAGACAATTCCACAGCAATTAAAATCATATTTATTAATTAGTGAATGATACTAGGTCCGTTGGATCACGGAAATTATTTGTTTGATACCAAAATCAAATCAGCCTACCTTACTCGGGATTATTACGACGGGTTTATTAACGACCGGTTAAAATATGGTTCGGGAAAAATATGGCGAAATTGCTCAAAACCCACCACATTTTCCCGGTCGCCATTTTACCGGTGTCCAACCTTTCAATTTTAGATTCAAAAATTTTGTCTCAGATGTAAATTTCCTTATTAGAGATAAGCAAGTTTAGAAATTTTCGCATTGCTAAAACTTGTGAAACAAGTCGAATTATCAATAATTGTTGAAAGTAGACAGAAATAATGACTCGTGGTTAATCAAACTAGATGGAAAATAATTTTTAACATTTGAAGCGTAACAACCAGATCGATATTAAGATAAAGGGAGAGCTGTTTAGTCTTCCAATAAGTTGTAATCATCTTCGTTATCTTCATCTGGATCATCCCTTTCATCAGTTTTAATTAATTCAAGTTTTAATTTAACTGTTACTTTTACTTTGAGTCCTATTTCATTATGTAGAGATAGTCAATACCTAAGAAATTAAAAATTGGCCTATTTAAATCAAATTTGACAATAAGGATATATGACAAGAATTGGGCAAAAAGGTGAAACCACTTGATATTCCCACGAATCACCCACTCCTTGAAATCATAGACTCAATCGCTCATCACACAGAAGACCCAACATTCACCACAGACAACATAACTTGCCTTCTTACTCGTTATGAGAACGGTAAATCTTCAATTCCCATGCACAGTGACAACGAAGCTTGCATCGTCAATCCCAGTAACATAATCACAGTCAGTCTCGGTGCTACCCGAACAATTGACTTCCGCAGCAAAATAGGACCTCTCACGACACAATCCATACACCTCAAACACGGGCAGACTTATTGCATGTCAAGGTCCTCCCAGGACTTTTAGGAACATGGTATTAAAGCAGATCCCACAGCACAAGGCGAGAGACTATCACTAACTTTTCGCAGACTCTCAGCTCCCACCACACCACAGCATATACCACCAATCCGCCAATCTAGTAGACCAGAAACAGACCCGACTCCGATTCCAACGGAACGTGTTCTGCTATTGACGGATTCAATTCATTCAACCACACCCGTCAGCTTGTTTCCTACTCACTTGCCATGCACCAAGGAGACAATGTACAAAATCACCGATCTTCACAAGTTTGAGCACCTATTCCCTCACATGAGTTACGTGGTGATTTCGGCAGGCATCAACGATTTGTCCAGGTATAATCACCGTTCTTACTCGTTGTTTGATGTCGTGGCGAATGATCTGCGTACTTATTGTGAGAGATACCCAAACACCACATTCATCTTTAACTCCATAACACTAACCACTTATCACTGGCTAAATCCAGAAATTCGTAGGTTTAACGAGTCTTTATTTATTTTAACCACGAAGGTTGAAAATCTATTGATGTTTGACTCGCATCAAATATGCTTTGAGCTGGTGAGGAAAAGGTGCACTATACTAGATCCAAATGGGAACGGTATTCATCTAACCTTAGCAGCCAAGAAAGGGATCGTTTCGCGTCTCTTGGACTGCATCATTGAACTGGCCAGGCGAAGACCGACAGTAATCGAAGAGGTGTGGCCTTTAAGGGATGAGTTCCGATCTCTTTTGCCAATGCAGTAGAAATTCTTAAATCAAATTTTTCGTCGCGAATACATAATCGTTTACAACACAATTTTGAACAAATTTAATTTTTCAAAGCTAAACGTATAGTAACGTTCACAGAAAGTACCTAAGTTCAAATTTTTCAAAAAACAGCAAGTCCCTTATCTTCTTTTTTCTTTTCTAATCATAAATTATTTTTTATTGCGATGGCTTATAGACCATGGTAAATGTATCACAGTAAATTTTAAACGGTTTTTTACTCTTTCTTATCTTATCTGAACCGGTTATAAGCAAAATTGCAGATAACAACAACATAAATCCGGACCGAACTAATTTCAACACAACACAAGCGTAGAATTACTGGAGTAAATTCAGTGTATTTATATTTAAATATTTTAACTATTTAATCAATTATTTAACCTTTACAGATTTTGACTGATTTTGGAACTAGGAGTCAAACATAAAACTTAACCCGTTTTCTTGACCCACAGTTCCTGTATAAAATTAAATCTCTTTAGATCTTTAATTTTATATTGATAATCAGTAATCTATCGTATATCATATAACCAGTAATCTATAGTTATACTTTGCAAATTAAAGATGTGCAAAGAGTCTTGTAGATGTAGATTATGTTCTAAAAAATGTTTAGAACGTAAAGATCCGCTAAAATGCAGCCTTTGTAACGGTATTTTTCATCGTAAATGTGCTAATCTTGAACCAAATGACGTAAATCGAATGAAATTAGACAATAGTTTCATAAACTGGTATTGTTTGGCATGTACTACTGACATATTTCCGTTTACTAATACTGATATTACCACTCTAACTAATGAAAATTCGTGTAACACTTACATACCCTGTAGTACAGAAACAAAAGCTAAATCTAAAGTAAGTTTTGCCAGGGTGAGTTGCAAAACTTGTAAAAAGCTAGGAAACAAATCAAAAATGGCGGTTTGCTGGATATGCGACGCTTATTCGCACAATAAATGCTCAGCGGGCGAGTTAGGATGCAAAAGCTGCACACGTGAATTGTTTCCTGGTTTCGAGGTATCACCTAGACAATTATACACCGTACACGGTAATTACGAGAATAGCGCAAAATTTAACCCATACCATAGAAACCATGACTCTAATTATATAGGTAATACTTTTGAAGAAAACAATGACTTAAACTTTAATCCATGGGATAACTGCTCAGATGTACTAAATAGCTGTAAATACTACGAACCACGGCAAATCAACACGAGTAGGCCTTATGAATTTAAAGTTCAATCTCTTAACATTCGATCTTTGAGCAAAGCAATCTCTAATATACGTGATGAAATTGAACAGCACCTAAAATTTGATGTTCTGTGTTTCAACGAAACAAACTGCACGGTTGTAAGTATGTCATTTCAAGGAAAAGAATTAGAGTTAGAAGGCTTTCATCCCCCCTTTATTCAGGCTCCCGCAAGGGACTCTGGTAAGGGCGGTGGTCTAGTAACCTATGTAAACAAGAATCTCTGTGAATTATCTGATGTCACTGCACGATCTGAATTATCTTATAGAGATGATCCAAACGTTGGCGAATTTCAGTTAATAGAGATAGCTCAAAATGGCCACAAAAACGTCATACTATGCAATATGTATCGGTCTCCCAGTGGTAATGTCCCCAGTTACTTAGAAAAATTGGAAAACACCCTAAAAGATTTGGCGCGACATAGCAACAAAAACGTATTATTTCTAGGTGATACCAATATTAATCTATTAGAATACGGCGTAAATGACCATACTACTAAATATGTTGATATTTTTGCAGAGTATGGATTCGCACCAACGATATCACGACCAACTCGTATTACTTGTCACAGTGCTACACTTATTGATCACATTTTCGTAAACCAATGCCATGCTATAACAAAGTCAGGCATTATAACTGAATCGCTATCTGATCACCTTGCCACATTTACCGGCATACTTCTCGACACTAATAGAATAGGAAATAAATTGAAAAATGAAACTTGTGAATCATCAAACCGAGTAATAAATGAAGAGAAAATCGCTCGTTTTGAGGAGAAAATAGCGTCTATTGATTGGAATTTTTTACACAACGTTGACGGGACAAATACAAAATTTGAAGCTTTTCACACTAAATATGAAGAAGTCTATAATGAGTGTTTTCCAGTTAAAAAGAAAAAATCAAACCACAGAAAAAACTCTAAACCGTGGATATTAGATTGGCTTCAATGTGCATGCAATCGAAAGAACCAACTATATAAATCCTTTGTTAAAGAGCCTACTGAAAAAAATGAAAAAACTTATAAGCATATGAAAAAGTTTGTTGAAAAACAAGTAGATATTGCGAAAAAGAAGTATTACGCATCATATTTTAAAAAGCATGCGAGCAATAGCAAATTACAATGGCAAATGATTAATCAAATATTAAACAAGAAATCAAAAGAAAAAATAAAAATAAGTAAGATTAACTATAAAAATAGAGTTATAACCGACTCACAAGATATAGCTGACAGTTTTAATGATTATTTTACTAATATAGCTGAGAACCTAAAGAGCGAAAACAATCTGGTTCGCGGTGCAGGCAGCAGGATCAGTAGGACATTCTCTTCCCCAATCAAGTCGATGTGATTTTGATATGGAGCTGGAGGACTCCTCGCCCTCCGAAATTGCTGAAATCATACATGATCTTAAGAACAAATCGACTTCAGATATGAATATACAGCCTCTTAAAAAGGTTTGCAATGTGCTGTCTCCAGTAGTTAATCACCTGATCTCACACTCCCTTCACGAAGGAGTATTCCCCGAAAAGCTCAAACTTGCTAAGGTTATCCCACTCCATAAAGGAGGATCGCGCAGCGAAATTACAAACTACAGACCAATCTCACTTTTGTCCTGCTTCTCAAAGATATTCGAAAAAATAATGCATGCACGTTTAGTAAAGCACCTAAAATCACGTAATATTCTATATGCGTCGCAATTTGGTTTTAGATCGGGTCACAGTTGTGAACATGCGTTGCTTGAAGCTCAGTTTAACATACATAAAGCTCTAGAAAGGAAGCAAGTGTCAGCATTACTGCTTCTTGACTTCTCCAAGGCGTTTGACCTAGTAGACAGTGAGATACTGCTACATAAGCTGGAGCACTATGGTGTAAGAGGCCTTAGCTTATCCTGGTTTGAGTCTTATCTAACTAACCGGAAACAGTATGTTCACGTTAACGGTTGCAGTTCAGAAAAAATGGGATTGGAACATGGAGTTCCTCAAGGGTCCATTCTTGGTCCTATATTGTTCATTATTTACATAAACGACCTTGCAAATGTAAGCGATATAGCCCATTATATTTTCTTCGCTGATGATGCAAACATCATCGTTTCTGCCGACACGTACACTGAACTGAACATGCGTGCAAACAGAGTATTAAATACTGTACAGACATGGGTTAAAAACAACGGTCTTAAACTTAATGTAGGAAAAACTAAATACATGATATTCACTAACAGATTACCAGAGGATATAAATATTAGTATAGAAGGACAGCGACTAGTGAAAAGTGAACATGAACGATTTTTAGGTGTCATTATTGACTCAAAACTTAGCTGGAGCCAGCACATTAAACAGTTAAAGACTAAAATATCCAGAAATGCAGGCGTAATGATGAAACTTAAAAGTTCCATTCCGAATAAAGCTCAAAAAATGCTATACAATAGTTTAATTCAATCTCACCTGTATTACTGCGCTACTGTTTGGGGTACTAAATCTTTAAATTCCATTCAGTCTTTATTCTCTGCTCAAAAGAAAGCTATTCGCGCCACTGATTCAGAATATCATAACTATTTTTACGACAAAGAAAAACGTAAACTACCATCTCACACAAAATCCATCTTCAACAAAATAGGAATTTTGGCTCTTCCTAATCTCATTGCTAAAAGCTGTCTAACTTTGATGCACAAGGTTTATATGGGAGTAGCACCATCGAGTATCTGTAGTATATTTGAAAAATCACCGCTTATACAAACGGAAAGGAGAAATCCAAAGTATTTTGAAATTAAGTTCAACAGATTACGGATCACCGATTATAGCATCTCTAACGTAGGACCACGATTATATAACAACACGATAAACGAAATAAACAAAATCCTTCCCTTCAACGTACCTAAGTTACAAGATAAGTTTATTAATTCATACAAGGACAACATTGTACGTTACTTACTGGACAAACAAAAACTTGACCTAGAAAACCTTTCGTGGACGGACAAGAACTTTGTCCTTTACAACTTTTAAACAAAATATTAGCAAAATATAACAGCTGTAAGAATCCTAAACGTTAGTGCACTGTGCAGTCAAATAAATGAACTGCGATAATGCATTTGACAGTCAGTCACTGCAATTTATTCTGCAACTTATTTTTCAATTTTCACTGCCACACTTAGGCTTATCTTGCCTACACATTTAAAAAAAAACAAAATTCCTTGCGCACCGCGTACTAAAATTACTTGGATTTCTACCGCTTTGATAAATGACTACATGAAGATGGGGAGTTAATATTGTTGATTTATATAATATAGATTATTTATTCTTTAGTGTAGATTAACTTTATTTTTATATATTTTACCAAGTGTGAAGGATCAACCATACGTTATTGATATTTTTGAAATATTTAATGATACATTGATATAATAATAAATGATTGTAATATTTTTATTGAGGCACATGCCACCCCATCGCGGGTTTACTACTACTACTACTACTACTACTACTACTTAATTTTTGCAATTTTAGCCAAATGAAGTCGAAAAACCTACAACAAGTGCAGTGGCGTAACGTTGCCTGTTGGCGCCCCCCTGCCGAAAAGGCGCCCCCCTGTTGGCGCCCCCTCCCCTTTTGGTGCCCCTCCCTAAAATTGAACAAATTAGGTGATTTAAGAGGATACGCCGGTAAAATCTCTAAAAAAGTGTGTATCTAGAGCAAAACGCGCAGTTTTGCTAGTACTTTAGTTAATGTATTCTGGGTAAAATTATCTTTATCCCGGTTGTTGCGACAAGTAAAAATGCTCTTATTAGGGAAAGGAGATTACTCGACGTTTCAATGTAACTACATCGTATTCATGATCTAAAAACAAGTGTTAAAAATTCAAAACGTAAAAAACATATATCTGAGGCAAAATTTGTGTACATTAATTTATTTTTAATCAATCAACTTTATCCAAAAATTCGATACAAAAAAGTCATAACAAAATTCATAACAAAACTAATTTATACGACGACAAACTTTTATAGTAAATATTGTACATTCCTAAAACTACTACTAAATATACTACACATGATACAGAAGCATGGAGTGCTACAACGGTGAACAGGTGCATGATGTGAAGTGTGTAGGTATGTATCTAGTGTTACAACAATGCGACTCATAAATAATACTCCAATCCGGATTTTACATACTTTAGTTAAGTTTTCGAAATTGTCCCACATTCAAACGACGATTTGGCGCCCCCCTAAGACGGCGCCCCCCTGCACAGCAGGGTCAGCAGGGCCCTTCGTTACGCCACTGAACAAGTGTCCCAATAGTCTTCTTTAGTGAATATAAGACAACGATTAAAATATGAGCACCCATACACCTTGGGAACCCTAAAAGCTGAGTAGGCGGGTTTATTAACGACCGGTGAAAATGTGGTTCGGGAAAAATATGGCGAAATTACCCTAAACCCACCACTTTATCCCGGTCATAATAATCCCGAGTAAGGTAGCTAATACGTTTATTTTGATCTAATCCGATTAAATTATTTGAGCCCCGAAACGCGCGTCAATAATACTAATGCGCGCCACACCATACATCTCCGCGCCTTCCATCAAGTCCATAACATTTCTACCTTCTTAAATTCAAGTTTCCTGGACCAAATTTAACGGTACTTTAACAGGTTTAATAGGTTCGGCTGTGCTTCCTTCTGAACAACATCATCAGTATGTCCACCAATAGCTACTAGTCCAAACATTTTTACAAATTACACTCCGTTCAATGAAATAAAAAACATGCTTTCCACGAAAGGTCACCTTAACTTTACCAACTACTGTCTCTAAAAAATACAGGAAATAACTTACTCGTCCCTAAAGATACAGAAAATAACTTACTCGTCCCTCCAGTCTCCTTGCCATTCCTTTTGTCCCCAAGGATTCCTTAGCTTTATCAAACGAGCCAAACCATGACCGGGAACCTCCAACTGAAAACAAAATCTTATTTACAAACACACATACGTCATACGTACTTCAAAATGGACTCATACAGTCCTATCATGTTTATATATACTTCATAAAAGAATTCATCATTTCTAACTCTAAATTTGGAGCGTGTAAAGTTAAACAACTGAAGTTACATTGTGATGTTATAAGAAAGATCAGAACAATGTCAATATTGATCTGATCTAGATGTCCATTGTTCATCATAGAGATACTACAGAACGATATATGGAGAGTGACGTGTGTAGTGTGTAGAGTCGACCAATCAAAACACAGTATTGAAGGCACGTGATTATGTTTTAACCAATAAAATCACTGTGTAGAGACAATAAAGCTTATTGTTTTGAGGTAGCTTGGGTGTAATTTGCTTTGTAAAACTTGTTCTGACCGTCCTAAATTAGATGATATCTTCTAAATTACATCATAATATTATCTTTTAAATTAGATCATATCTACGAAATAGCATCATAGCGATAATTTTCCTCCCTCCCTCCCTCCCTCCCTCCCTCCCTCCCTCCCTCCCTCCCTCCCTCCCCCCTTCCCTCCCTCCCTCCCTCCCTCCCTCCCTCCCTCCCTCCCTCCCCCCTTCCCTCCCTCCCTCCCTCCCTCCCTCCCTCCCTCCCTCTCTCCCTCCCTCCCTCCCTCCCTCCCTCCCTCCCTCCCTCCCTCCCTCCCCCCTTCCCTCCCTCCCTCCCTCCCTCTCTCCCTCCCTCCCTCCCTCCCTCCCTCCCTCCCTCCCTCCCTCCCTCCCCCCTTCCCTCCCTCCCTCCCTCCCTCCCTCCCTCCCTCCCTCCCTCTCTCCCTCCCTCCCTCCCTCCCTCCCTCCCTCCCTCCCTCCCTCCCTCCCTCCCTCCCTCCCTCCCTCTCTCTCTCCCTACCTACCTCCCTCTCTCCCCCCTCCCTCCCTCTCTCCCTCCCTCCCTCCCTCCCTCCCTCCCTCCCTCCCTCCCTCCCTCCCTCCCTCCCTCCCTCCCTCCCTCCCTCCCTCCCTCCCTCCCTCCCTCCCTCCCTCCCTCCCTCCCTCCCTCCCTCCCTCCCTCCCTCCCTCCCTCCCTCCCTCCCTCCCTCCCTCCCTCCCTCTCTCTCTCCCTCTCTCTCTCCCTCTCTCTACTCCAGTACAGTACAAAATATTCTATGGTACATATTCACTACAAAATATTCATGATATTCAGTGCGAAATAATATTTTTCACCGGGTTTATTTATTATAACTCCAGAAAACGGAGGCAGAGATAATCAAACGAATGTGTTCTGTAGCGAGCTCCGAGACGAGTACCTTCTGTCAACAAATCTGAGTCGACCAATCAAAACACAGTAGTAATGTCACGCGACTCTGTTCTAGCCAATGACATCACTGTATTAAAGTATTATCAGGACACAGCACAGTACACAGGGAGCCAGTTAATGGTAGCTAGTTTTAGTAGAAAAGCAGCCATTTCAGCTCCTGAATAACTCGCTGAAACGGAAATTTTGCCCGAAACCTTGCCGGAACCGACCAGGTAAGTCAAATTCCAAACTTTTCATCACTTCCCAGCTTCCCACAGAATATATGTTTTTCATCCAAAAGCGCCGATGTCAAACACTTTCGGTACCGTGTTTAGTGTTGTCTCAACACTGCAATTGAAAGAAAATTATGTAAGAGCTTTTTAAAAGCTGGCCACCGACGGTGCTTTGGCTTTTTGAGCAGCTGATGAAATGTCTATGAAATTTAGTAGGGAATGAGGCAGTTTCAAAACTGACTTCAGAGATAGTGCTCACATGTCAACAAATCCTACTAAATATTGATATGAATTTTAAAAAGTATGTTAACAAGAAATGCGGCCACTTTTCTTTTGCGCGAGGACACATACGCAGGCACGTACGCAAGCTACCATATACAAAAAAAAAACCTCCTTCGCTAACCCTTATCCTTGAATCGTTAGAGCCTACGGCACATTGAGTCATGGATCGGGAAAAATATAGTATTCCCATAATATACATATTATAATAATGTTGGAAATATCACATTTTCTACAGTGTTGTTGTGTAGGTTTTTAATTCACGGACAAGTCTCTGAAATGAGCATCAATCTACACTTAATCTACACTTAATCTACACTTAATCTACACTTAATCTACACTTAATCTACACTTAATCTACACTTAATCTACACTTAATCTACACGTAATCTACACTTAATCTAAACTTAATCTACTCTTTATCTACACGTAATCTACACTTAATCTACACTTAATCTACTCTTTATCTAAACGTAATCTACACTTAATATACACTTAGTCTACACTTTCTAGCTCACCTCGTAGACACGAGACACTCCGTAAGCGTGACCAACAATCAGACCACTTTCCAACTTAGCTTCCATCTCCTGGTTCTCTTCACACTGAAATAGAGTGAGTCAGATGGTATTATTTTTAATCACGTGACTAAAATTAATTAACTTTTAAATTAATTAAATTAAAATCCAATTAGCTAAAAACCTCGATTGAAGCGCTGATCATAGCATGACGTTTAAAGGCTTTGATCATGGACTTGAAGAACTTTTCTTTCTTAATTGGGTCGGTTGTTATCTGCTCCTCGCTCAGATTCACAAGCTCACTGAAAAAAATTAATAAGGAATCAACTAATAATCTAGAAAATTAAGCAGTTATGTTGGTTTAAGGACAGTGTAACTTTCACTTCTTGAGAAAGTTCTATAGTATTCTCCACTTTTAATTTCATAATCTAGCTAGGTAGTAACAACCATAACAATATTATTAAGACCACACAATCATTAACCTCATTAACCAACAACTCTATTAATTACACTATCATCACGTGACCCTGGCAGTGATACACGAATAAGAGGTCACAAAGACTTATTTCTTCTAGTTCTAGTAGTGGTCACGTGGGATATTAAACATATTTTAAAAAAGAGAAGCTGGACCTAGATGGCCCACGAGAGGATAGCATGAGAATGCTCTGACTGCCTCTGGGGTGTGGCAACCTGAAGAAGGAGTTATCTATGTGGAGATGAAATGGCAATGTGAAATTAGGGGGAATGAGTAGACGCTCAAGTGCCCAAGGGGTGATGACCACAGATAATGAGTAGCGGCAACATGAGAGAAGCTCTAGGTAACTCCTGTCTGGTTTCTCTGGGACGATAAGTCTAGACGAGCTCACGTGGGGTCTAGTTATTAACATTTTCCAATCACAGCTTGTTTATGGTTTTATCCAAAACCAAAACAGGAATATTACTTTACACGTAATGATAAGTAGATATTGTTGTTGTTAAACACTGTACTAACACAGTAGTGAGAGAGAAATGTGAGCTGAGTACGGTAAACGTCATTACAACGCCTGGAAAAGAACCTGAACCTGAATATTATGCTAATATTTGATATAAGTGGCGGGGTCTTTATAATGGATCATACAAAGGGTGGCCGCATAGCACATACCGAAGTAAGTTAACATTGTAACAACCAGCTAGCTAGTTATGGTTACAGCTATCTTCTTATTTTTCATGGTGCAGAAGTTAAGAAGTTAAAAGAAGTTAAGAAGTTTCAGAGTTAAATTCTCGCCAAAATTATGCGGAATTCCCCGGATCATTAAGAATGAAATGTTCCCACGGAAAAATGGGACGTTGCAATTATGACAATTCGGCAGAGTATGTTTTAAGTGCGAACTCGTGGTTACAACACTTATTTAGTCTAATTCGGGCAGAGTACCTTACGTTTTAAGTGCGAACTCTTAACAAAACTTATTTAGTCTAACTCAATTACTGGTCCTCTCCTTGATGTCAATTATTGAGCTCAACGATATCTTACATCCACTTATTTGAGAGATTAGTATTAGAGCAAAGGTATCACGATTAGGTATCAAGATTGAGTGAATATTTGAATTGGACATTTATGGTGATGGTGATCCCCTTTCCTTGGCGATAATCTCTTTCTTCTTTCCTTTCGATAATTAATTCAATTTTGACCTTATACCGGTCAAACATCCGTATCCCCATGGCACTGTCGCGGCACTCTCGTGGCACTGTGGCGGCACTACTGCAGCAGGCAGCTATCGTTCAACTATCCTCTACATCTCTCAATTCAATCAATATGTTCTACAGATTTTGAAGACTGAGATTATACCATATCTAAACCAGAGAATGGTCCCATCTAATTAATTAATCTAACTAATTATAAGGGTTTGTTCTAAACTGATGTGTTGATAATTAAATATTCCAAATATTTTCTCCATAATGGTATAATTGTCGGGAGAAGAAGAACCTCTGATAATCAAATTTAAACTGAAACCATTGTCTTAAACAGAGATTTGTGAAACTTTATTAACAATGTTTCTCTCTGGGAGATATTAATGAACATTTATAAATTATACATTTTTCTTGTTGTTTTTTCTCTTCAGAAGTAATGTTTCTTGGTGTTTAGTTTTTAAATATTTAAATTCTTTGTGATTTTTAAATTCGCAAATGTTCATTATACAGATTACTGATTATGCAGATTATGCAGATTTTGTGTATTATATGATGCAGATGTTCATTTTGTTTAAACTCCTGCGGAGTGAACACCAGCTCTCTGTTGTTATGTAACAAGATATTGTGTTAAATCTAGTGTATTGCAGATGTTTTAAACTAATAACAGATTTAATAAATTTATTGAATATTACGTAATGGGATTTACACGTTTTAACCCCTGTGTTATATAGCAGGCTTTGTCTCAGTTGTAATTGAAAAGCTCTAGTAGTTGCAACTTAACTAGTAGTTGCATGTTAAATATATAATTACAACACCGTACTTTTGCTGTTACCTTTACTCCGTGGTAGGTCGGGGCTTTACTCAATAACGTATATTACCTTATTACAGTATTATTATATGGCTTATTTTACTGTATAACGTAAGTAAATTTTACTGTATAACGTAAGTATTACAGTATTATTATATGGCTTATTTTACTGTATAACGTAAGTATTACAGTATTATTATATGGCTTATTTTACTGTATAACGTAAGTATTACAGTATTATTATATGGCTTATTTTACTGTATAACGTAAGTATTACAGTATTATTATATGGCTTATTTTACTGTATAACGTAAGTATTACAGTATTATTATATGGCTTATTTTACTGTATAACGTAAGTATTACAGTATTATTATATGGCTTATTTTACTGTATAACGTAAGTATTACAGTATTATTATATGGCTTATTTTACTGTATAACGTAAGTATTACAGTATTATTATATGGCTTATTTTACTGTATAACGTAAGTATTACAGTATTATTATATGGCTTATTTTACTGTATAACGTAAGTATTACAGTATTATTATATGGCTTATTTTACTGTATAACGTAAGTATTACAGTATTATTATATGGCTTATTTTACTGTATAACGTTAGTATTACAGTATTATTATATGGCTTATTTTACTGTATAACGTAAGTATTACAGTATTATTATATGGCTTATTTTACTGTATAACGTAAGTATTACAGTATTATTATATGGCTTATTTTACTGTATAACGTTAGTATTACAGTATTAATATATTATAGCTTATGATAGCTTATTCAGGAGGTGACCGGGACATGATTTCAGGCCTGACCGGGACCGGGACCGGGATACAAAATGTGACTTGAACGGGACCGGGACCGGGACTGAGATTATCAATTTACCGGGACCGGGACCGGGACCGGGACCAATAATTTCTATCTTACCGGGACCGGGACCAACAATCCAATTTTTACCGGGATGAACGGGATGACCGGGATGACCGGGATTTGACCGGGATGACCGGGATGACCGGGACCAAAACTGGTATTCTCATATTGAAAGCTGCAACTTTCATTTACATTATAATTGACCAATTTGAATAAGTAATAACTAGAATATTAAATTAGAAAAAACTAGAAAAAACCCGTCAATATGGGGCATGGGCCTAATGTACTACACCAATAATGTTCATGTACTGATTACTCAAGTTCACCCTCATTCCTCATTCCTCAATCAATGATCTCTCAAATTATTCAACAGTTTCATTCTCCAATCACAGTGAATGAAATTATGTAAAAGATCCCGGTCAAAATCCCGGCAAATTTGAGTGATTGACCGGGACCGGGACCGGGACCAAGAATCCTGAATTAACCCGGAACCGGGAATCCCGGTCACCTCCTGAGCTTATTAATGCTTTTTATACAATTTACAACAAAGTCTGTTATGTATCCTGGCCCCTGGGTTTGAACAGGCTTTTACCCGCTTAAAATATTTCCATCAGGATACATAATACTCAATAAATACATAATAGATTTGTAGTGTTGTAATTAATTTATGATAGCTTCATAGTGGTGAAGTAATCATGAACTGTTAGAGTGCCTAATATAATGTACACAACTTTTAACTTATCTCGTCCGAGTGAGACTCATGTTTAAACAGCATTTGCATGCTGTAAAGAGAGTGATGTATGGTTGTGGTTGAAGAGGTAACCAACTGCAGGTGATTACTCAGAATATTCTAAATATAAAGTGCCAAGATCAATTGGTAAGTGTGCTGTGGTGTCTATAAATAGCATTCTGAGCACGGTAATTTGGCATACTTTAGTCGAGTATTTTTGAGTATTTTTGAATTTGAGAAATTCAGCATGGATTTCTCACTTTTTCAAAAATTGTTTTCGAATCTGAGAAATTGAATATGTTTGTTTCTTTGTTTGGGGACCGGTTTTTGGTACACCGGCCAATGTTTACAAAATAAATATTTTTATTACTTTATCACCAAGAGCATTATATGATATTCTTCACGGCATAACAATTATTGCATTGAATTATTCTAAATTATTGTTATCATTTCAGAATATTCTAAATATAAAGTGCCAATTTTAATTGGTAAGTGTGCTGTGGTGTCTATAAATAGCATTCTGAGCACGGTAATTTGGCATACTTTAGTCGAGTATTTTTGAGTATTTTTGAATTTGAGAAATTCAGCATGCCATGGATTTCTCATTTTCTCAAAAATTGTCCACTCAAAAATAGTGATATTCTTCATATCAGATTATCAGTGCAATGTGGTCCAAAAATACTCAAAATCAATTTTTGAGAATGAGTTTTTCGCCTCTCCCGGAAACGTTTCTCAAAAATACACAAAAATATTTTTTGAGAATGAGAATTTGGCATTTTCGTCGGACTCTCAAAAATACTCATGACCCCCCTCCTTCTTTAAATCAAGCTTTTATTGCGTTACTTTAGTTTTAGTTATGATATTATAATTTAACAAACCTGTTTTAAACATACTTGTTAAAGGTCGTTAGAACCACCGGCACCGGTTAGACCCATTCTATTAATAACCCGCATATTATTACGAAAGTGGCTAGACTCCTCCCAGACCAGAAGCACAGATTTTAACATGCTCCTGGTAATATAATACTGTATAACTCATGTGTGGGTTAGTCTATCAACATTCAACAACATTTCAACAGTCCGTCAACATCTCCTCGCGAAATATCGTGATAACAATATACCGGGCTCACACACACTATTATATAACTCACGAAGTTTGGCTAATCTCCGGACATGTCAGTGCCGGCACGCCCATCTGTGGCCAAAACATACCGAACCCTTAAAAAGTGAGCCTAAAACCCAGTTTTTTTTTGTATGTGGTCCCACTTCTATAATGCTATCCCCTGGTAGATTACTATTTATTATATTACTTCTGGCTTATTCGTGGCAGACGCCTTATTATGGCGCAAACAACCATGAAATTAGGGGAACTAGCAACTATCGAGTACAATATAAATACAATCGATTACATAATTACTGTATCAATTTAAGATACAAGGGGATGTAAAATAAATACGTTGCGCCGTGCAATTTGATCCTCAATTTAAAACCCGACCACTTGTGAGTACTTGTAGCATGATATCCATCATTACGGTCATCATCATGACGTCATCGAGTATAGTCATCAGGGACAAAAGGAAATCGCGGCATGGACGAATCGCGAGTTGTCCCCATTTATTTGCGACAAATTTTAAATGTATAGTTTAATGTATAGTCTTGGTAAAATTGCGCGGTAATCGCGATTTTTTTGGCCAAAATAACGCGAAATCCTTTTGTCCCTGTAGACATGGGTAGAAGAAAACCCTGGTAACCGTTGATATCTGCAGAGCCATTCTAACTGCACATCCACTTTTTTTGGGACAAACTGATATGTATCCTACTGCAAATATCTTATGTTGCTGCAAATTTCGCAAGGCATGTACGACCATTTTCCAGTAGTAAAACTAGATTTCTGTAATTGTGTGGACAAAATAATAAAAGACCAAATACAGGGGTATGTACTAAGTACTTATCCATTATAACAAATATAAACGAGCATTAATTAATACACCAAATTACCCCCATTAACATAAGGAGTAAATTAACCCCATAATTTGCAGGTCGCCTGCGAGCCGGAGAGTTTATGAGATGCGAGGTACAGCATCCACTGGGTAGATTGGAGGATCTCTACAAGAAGTTCCCTACTGTTAGTATTCATTTCATTATTGTTACTATTGTTTCCATATTTGATATTTTTTATTTATACCCGTCCCGGCTCCAGGTTTTGCTTTGGTCCGGCCTGCCTTGCTGGCCCTGCCATGGCTCTCCTAGCTTGGGCAGGTGTGACTGACATATAATATATATATTGTATTCATTTCATTAGTTTATTATCATATTATTGAGAATGAAATTGAAAGATATTCTAACCCGTTGATTTGTAAAACAGCTTTAAAAATATAACGATATTGATAAAATATTTCTCTTTTAACATCCCAAATGAGTGTATTGTATGATGAAAAACTCCATATAACGTCACGTTACTGGTTCTTTACAGAGAATTGATATTGTATAACTTTATGTGCCGTTCTGTACAGTACCGATCAGATGACCTGAAGCCTGGTGGGGACGAGCTTATATCCGCAAAGTATCAGATAGTGACGAAGCAGTACAACAGAGAGCATCTCACATATTTGGGGACATTTAGTCCATCTTACCACTTCCCTGTGTAGGTACATAACCCGAACATGTGGGTTAATTGGGTAATGGATAATTAATGTGGATAATTAGATTGATTTAATTTGCTTGGTTTTAGCTTGTTTTGTGGTCATAGCACTAGCTTCTAGACGAAATCCATCAAAGATTTTGTGTTGGAGAGAAAACGCCTGATTTTAATTTGAAGTAAAGCTCGATGACTTGCGTTAGGTTCCTTTATCCTACATAAGCAATGTTATAATTTATAATTTAGCTAAATAAAAGGTAAGCTTGTAGCATTCGATTAGACATAATTACATATGTTCCATGTTTGTTGAATAGTTGATTAGTTTAGACATTCACGATTCATCTAACCAAACCTTATCACCAATATTCGATTGTCTTCTGTAGTATGATGGAAGTGGTCAATTTACCACTACTCATGTTAATCGGTAAGGGAAATGTGATTATTAGAATAAATTTAATTCATATACAATTCAAGTTAATGGATTGAGTTTTCTGATATTGAGTTTAAGTAGTAGAAAACCCGCGACATGGGTTGCATGTGCCCAATTGTATATTACAAAACATTTAATTATATAAATTTTAATCTCAAGCTGAGAATAATCTGTAATTTAATCAAGCAATAATTGACTAATAAAGTAATTAAGTGCTAATTAGTAATTATCTAATTAGTAAATTATTCAAATTCGTAAATAGTCTAATTAGTAAATAATCTAATTAAGTAATTAGTAATTAATAATTTACAACCTCAGGGCTCCTACCCTGGATTCCACTGCTGAAAGCTGAATTCTACCAAATACCAATCCTAATATCAGCAACAAAAGTGGTTTTCCTCTCCACCTTTCCTAAGTGTTCTGTCCATCTATTATCCCCACATGTGCAATCCGTAAGTGTTTTTTTTTTTTTTTTTTTTTTTTCGTTTGTAATATTATATTACATATTAATGTAATATAAACATAACATTCATTATACATATACATACTTCTCTACCAAGAACCAGGATCCTAATAAGACCAACCTAAAACCATGAATGCCTTATATCTACCTACCCTGTCACGATGATCAGACACACAAACTTTGATAACAATAACGAAACAATACATTCTCTATCATGACGAAATATGATTATTGATTAACCTCGAGTGGTTTTACAATCGTGCTACACACCTGATCTGGACAACTTCACTGTAATTTAACTGATTAAAGATCTGTGCGCATTCCTGGCATTAATGCTCACGAATTATCGTATTTTTTTTGGTACTCTACAACCCCGTACAAATGCCACATAGTCATTAAATCAGTAATAGTATCTCTTCAATTAGATGTGCACTAGTGTAACCCGCCCTTCGCCGGGATTTCACTGCCGCAGGTTAAAAAGGGTAGGATTAATTACCCGTTTGAGATCCAAAACCCGCATTAGGACCCAATAGTTTCTTAAACAATAATCTCATAATCAGTTATTTTTGTGGATAATTAAGTCATTATTAGCCATGAGGCAGCCACATTCCATAAGATCATAAGGTCTGAACACCGAGTATACACCTCATCACTCCCGTCTTGAACCGCTTCTATTTGATTTAAATCGTTTATAGAAATAACCCTTGGTTAAAACTCCGGCACCACACCCGCAACCATTTATAGTTGAAAAACCCCATAACATTGTCGTATGAACTCTCTCTCTCTCTGCAGTCCAATCAGACCTCCCAAACACTATCAGTCCTCCTCCCCTAATAAGCTTATGGAATTACATTACAGCGAATCTTCCCCATCCGGGCTAAACGCAATTATGAACGCTACTTAAAATGCGAGCTACATATTATCAGTAGTGAATATAGAGAGCAAGCCTCCCCTATCTCTTGTGCTTTCTGCTAAAGCCATTTTAATGCAACATTTTGTGGTACAAAACGGTCAATTATACCACTACCACCGGCCGATTTAAAAAAATTTGCTTACGGCTTTCATCAGAGTTTTGTCGGCAACTATACCAAAAAAACCTGTCCCGTAACTCTACCGTTTTTTTGTATAACCGTGTCGGAAATTACACACAGACAGACAACAGACACACACACCCACACATTCTGGTGTTATTAAGGTTGAGATAGGGCCCGATGTAATTGCGATGACCAGTTTACTGGTCCCAACTGGTGTTTCGGTGTCCCCTATTTTGTTTACACTCGGTCACTTGTCAAGGCATGAATAGATGAAAGGTCAATCGCAAATTTCTTTGAAAGGAATTAAGGAACAATTAATACAATTTGAAATTTTATATTGATTTAAAAAACTGTAAGCTATACAAAACCTTGCTTTAAACATAAAAAAGTAACCACCCAGATGTTACTCTGGCATCTATCTAGTAAAACGAGGAGTAAGAACCGTAGCCTGGGTACATACAACCACGCTGAGGAGTACGAAACAGCTGACTGGTACGGGTTTAGTGGGATAATGACAGACTTTCCCTCTCGTTTTATTAGTTATGAGAGGGAGAGAAAGAAGATTAAGTAGGGTGGTATTGCACGTGGTTACTGTGACTAGGGTGGTATTGCACGTGGTTACTGTGACTAAGGTGGTATTGCACGTGGTTACTGTGACTAGGTGGTATTGCACGTGTTTACTGTGACTAAGGTGGTATTGCACGTGGTTACTGTGACTAAGGTGGTATTGCACGTGGTTACTGTGACTAAGGTGGTATTGCACGTGGTAATTTGACTAGGGTGTTATAGCCCGTGGTTACTGAGACTAAGGTGGTATGCACAACACGTGGTTACTGTGACCTAGTTGGTATTGCACCGTGGTTTACAGTGACTACAGGTGTATTCACCCGTGGTTACTGTGCCTAAGGTGTATTTTGCAACGTGTTACCTGTTGACAAAAGGTGGTATTGCACGGTGGTTACTGTGCCAAAGGTGTATTGCACGTGTTACTGTGACTCAGAGTTTGGAAATGCCCGTGGTTACTGTGACTAGGGTGGTATTACTCGAGGTTACTGTGACTCGGGTGGTATTGGCACGTGGTTACTGGTGACTAAGTGTGTATTGCACGTGGTTTACTGTGACTAAGGTGGTATTGCACGTGGTTACTGTGACTAAGGTGGTATTGCACGTGGTTACTGTGACTAGGGTGGTATTGCACGTGGTTACTGTGACTAGGGTGGTATTGCACGTTGTTACTGTGACTAAGGTGGTATTGCACGTGGTTACTGTGACTAAGGTGGTCTTGCACGGTTTACTGTGACTAAGGTGGTATTGCACGTGGTTTACTGTGACTAATGGTGGTATTGCAACGTGGTTACATGAACTAGGGTGGTATTTCACGTGGTTACCTGGGGGGTGACAATGGTGGTATTTTGGGCACGAGTTTAATCAGTGCACGCCGCGGTGCACGTGGTTACTGTGACTAGGCTCTAGGGGAATGGTTATTAAATTTATTGCGTGGGGTTTTTAGTTAGGGCTCCGAATTATGTTTCAAATGTACCTTCAGAAGCAACTGTTAAAATTAAGAAGTTGTTTAAATCTTAATAGAAATGTATTTATGTGGTAGCTGTTATTTTATGTAAATTTTGTTTTGACATAAATTAAATTTGAAGTGTTATCTCTTTGAATGTGTTTATGCTTTATATTATCCTAAACATTAGTCTTCACTAACATTTTTTTTGCATGAGTTCGAAGCCGATTAGATTAGAATCCGAATACGGTATGACCTTAAAATTATGTATATATTTTATTGTTTCAGACTTACTTTTGTTATGAAGGTTATTAACATGTTTACACTTACAGTAGTGTTACAGTGGGTTTGCAAGTGGTGTTACAGTAGTGTACAGATTGTAGTATCAGTCTTATGGTGTACATTGTACAACAGTTGAAAGTTATTATGAAAAGTTTAATGTTTAAGTGTTAGTTTACGAAAGGCCTTGTGATGTTTTAGACAGTGTTTTTTGTCCTTGTATCTTGATCTATTTTGTAGACTTAAAGATAAACTCAGCTTTCTTATTGTCTTCATTTGTTGATTGCGAATTTAAGTTTTTAAACTCAAAACTGTGAGCTGGTAAAAGACACCGAGTTTCTTGAACTACAGAATATGTTAACGTTAATCTATCTGTTTTTTTTATCAGCTTCTTTCTTTCAGTCAAATCCTTATAAAATAAGTGCCCTGATAACTTCCTATGATAAAATTGTACTTTCACGTTTAATTTCAAATTATATTAATTTAATTTCACTTAATTAATAACCCAGTAAAGAGGTTGCTATGTCGTACAGCTACATCGAAGGTAAGGACGATGTTCACTTCATAACAGAATCAGACCTAAAGGAATATGCAGCCTCGCGCGAGGAGGTCACAGCACTGCACGAGGAAATCGCTGCTGCACGCGAGGACGGGCTGCCGACGATGCCGCCGACGTGCCGCCAAGCGACGCGATGGCACAAGGTGGACCTGTGAGTGAGGAGGTACAGGAGCAGTATCCGGGGGCTGTGTCGGAGAGTGGGCGAGATAAACTGACTGTCCCGTGTTTAGGTGGTATTGTCCCCTGTGTCACGTGTGTTGTGACGTCACGGGTGTTGTGACGTCACGTGTGTTGTGACGTCACGTCGCGTGGTGTTGTAGTGTTTCCGGGGATTGGCGGAGAGTGGCGATATAAACTGGGACTGGCCCGTGTTTAGGTGGGTTTTATACAATAGTTTTTGACAAAGAAAAGTGGGGGGCTCATGTTTGTGTCCGTTTTTGTCCTGTTTGGAACCCTGTATTTTCAAAACAGACAAAAACGGACAAAAACAACATGATGTTTAAAACCGTACCGATGTTTCGTGAACACCCTATAAACAATACTATGTTACGTTTTCATTGCATACATTTTTAATTAATTATTACTTTTTAATTGTTAAGTTATGGTGTCTAATATAGCTTTGAGATTAGCAGTAATAATCAACAGCCATGAATTCCATAATTTTAGGAAGTTTGTAAAGTTAGAAATATACAATTTCACACCGAGAACTTTGATGATGACAACGTGTATTTAAACCATAAAATATAAAGAAATGAATAAATTCTAACATTATTACACCTTTCGACATTAAAATATACCCAACAAAGATGTACATTTAAGTCATTTCCAAGCGAGACTTAGTGTTGAAAACCGAGATTATTGGACAATATATGAAATATGCTTCTCCTGCACCCCGCCACAATTAATACTGTAAGCATTTCCCTTCTATACGGGGCCACGCTAAATAGGGGGGGGGTCCAAGGGGAACTTTGGGGAACTTTGGGAATCCCCAGATTTCTGAAGTTCCCCCAAAATAAAGTTCCCCAAAATTCCTCCAAAAATTATTCAAAATTATTCAAACTTATTCAAAATTTATTCCAAAAATTTCTCTAATATACATTAAACCCATTAATGTAACATGTATGTATATTATAAGGTATATTCTAACTTACTTGTTGATACTTTCAGCATATAATTTTTTGGCATGAAAATTTTTTTGGGGAACTTTGGGAAAGTCCCCCCAGGTATTTCCTGCAGTTACCTCAAAAAAAAGTTCCCCCAAAACTCCCCAAATCCCCTTGGACCCCCCCCCCCCCCCCCCCTAAATAGCTTGTTTTATCAAAGTATACATCATGTGATATTATGTTCCACACCAGAATACACATTTATACATATACATATTTTGAATTATCAAAACGCTCATTGTTTAAATGTAATTTCTCAATATTAAATGTATAACAATGTGTATATATCTACTCATATAATACATGACGCCTTGTCCAGTAGGGAGGTTCATAAAATAACAAAATATTGTCAAAGATCATTTAAATTTGCTACCTCTGGCTTTCTTTGCTCCTAAGTTCAAATACTATAAAACGCCTAAAGAGCATGTTTGCAAAAGTATACCTCATGTTACACACCAGAAGCAGCAAATTATATTATGTGTACTTCAATTAAAAACTCCTCCGGTTATAATCAGGAGGCGGATGAGATTTCTGATAATCCCGGCAGATAGTTTTTTTTCCCGCTTAATAAATAACGCTTAATAAATAACGCTTAATAAATAACGCTTAATAAAGCGACGGTTGCGTTCTGAACTGGGTGTAAATACGCGTTAATAAATAACGCTTAATAATAACGCTTAATAACATCACGGGTGTATCACGGGGCTGTATCACGTGACTAACTCTACGACGATCAGTGGGCATTGGGAAAACATGTCAACGCGATCCTATGACTTAACGTAAGAACTATTAAATACAGTTGAACTACCATCGGTTTGATTGCAGCGCTGGGTCAAAACTCCACATACTGCTTACATTACAAGTAATGTTTGGACACTTACATTACTTGACCAGTGTCCAGAACTTGTCTCGACGGTTTACGTTTGCCCGGTAAATTTTTTCGTAGCAATTGCACTGTTTGAACTTTGATATGAGCCATATATTATAGTCGTATACTTTGATGAACATCATGACACGATATCAACTCCACCTTTTATCGCTTGCCAGGCTTAACTCGACGCCGGCCCTTACTGTACGTTCTGACTGAAGAATAATGTTTAAACTTTTAAATAGAACGTCAATTTAAATGTCATAGTACCTTAGTTTTATTTATCTAAGTAGTAAATATACGTCCCCAATTCCATTTCAATATTTTTTCCATAATATATATATAACTGGATCTCATATAGTTTAAGGAATATCAAAAAACGAGTAGTTTTCGCTGTTTATTAGTTCTCAGGATTAAAATATACTGATATTGGATATTACCGTTGGAAGAGACAAGACAAGTGAAACAAGGAAGTTAGGAGTAAGGCAAATTTTCGGCTCAACGCCATCTTCAGCCTGAAATTTAGCCTGAAAGATGGCGTTGACGCCGAAAAATATGCCCTTCCTGCCGAACTTCCTTGTTTCACTTATCCTTGTCTCTTCCAACCGGATAATATCCAACTTTCAGGATCTCATATAGCTAGAATGAAAGGTAAATATTAAAACGAATTAGCCCTAGCAGTAGCACTTAGCAACACCCCGGAGGTGTTTATAACACAGATCGGCCGGCCGCTCAGGTTATATTAAAATAACCCCTCTTGCTAAAGCACGTCGGCGTTATTTTCATAATAATCCCTCGTGCTTCGCACTCGAAATTATTATTAACTTTTCCCTCGCGTCGCGGGAAAAATTGAAATGTAATCCCTGCGCATGCCGGAGTTATGTGTGTTATAAAACGTTGAAAATTCTCAACTTCTTAACTATCGAATGTATTCTCAATATTTAATGTATAACAATGTATTTCTACATTTCTACATTCTCCTAAAATGATCTAGTACATAGTACTACATAGTATATTCTCCAGGTGGTATGGGTACAGAAGGACCGTGTGTGGAAGAGTTTAGATCTGCATTCAGCTGCTGGATGTTCAGCCCTGCTGACGAGCAAGGAGGAGAGAGGGGCGATGATTGTGTGGACAATTTCTTCGCCATGAGCAACTGCATGCAACAAAATGAGGTAATTTTCATTTATTGGAGTACTCATCATATCTATATTAGGTATTGATGATGAGGTAAGATATTCTGCCAATGTTGTAAAAATGTTATTTGAATTTTGAAACTCATTCGTTGTCTGATTGCGGGAATTATTGATTCCTAACAGAAAGTGGTACGTGTTTTGTTGAATCGTGCTGTGTTTGTTAAAGTTATGTTGATAACTAATTGTTTTAAAAAAAATTTAACTTAATTAGCTGAGTACCTGTGTTAATGTCCATTTACGAGTAATTTGACAATGTATGGGGACATCGTTTCCTCAAATTATTTGTTATATAGTAGTGTTGAAAGTATTAAAATAGTTATCATATATATATATCATGGTTTTGTATCATGATTGAAACATTTGTCTGACTCAACCGGTCGTTTCATTTTGTATCCTCAAAGTATATCATTCTGCAGCACAGTTCCGTCATATTTTTAGATAGGAAGAAATTTCAGTATCTTCTTCGCGTCTGGGACCTGTCAATCAGTAAGAAACTGATATGCGAATATATTATGACCTGTAATCTAATCTTTATAAGTTATTACAAATTACAAATTATACATTGCCGACTTCTTCCAACAGTATACCTACATACCGAGAATATTTCAACTTTTAAAGCCCTCACTTTTCCCTACACAATATACAAAACTATGTAACACCACACACACAACATGTTAATACCCGCCCTCCCGACACCACCATTCCATTTATGGCAGTACATATTATGCCCATATTAGGCAGTAATGCCCATATTAGGCAATACTAATAATGTGTTCTAAACCCAGGTTAGGACGTGTAATTAGCGACTCTCCGAATAACTGGAATAGCATTATCTAACATATTACATGATATTATAGGAAACCCTGAAACCTCACCCACATAATACCGGCCACAGGGCTACTACTATACCCTGAGTCATGTCACTCTTTCTCCCGTGGGTAACTTTTGATTACGTTTATCATTGTGCAGTGTGTTATTCCTTCTCACACGTGCAGGTGTACCTCAGGGGTCAGTTCTCGGCCCCCTCACTATCATTGTTAGCACATATTATACCTAGTAGCTTAGGTGTGTAATTTGCATTTGTACGCAGTCGCTCTACTCTGACGTGACATAATATTACAGTTTAGAGTTTAGTGCTTGTCGTTTTCATTGCTCGTTAGAGGTTTCTATGTGAGTTGTGTGTGTGCAAATTGCACTTGGTGTGCACA
This sequence comes from Bolinopsis microptera, assembly GCF_026151205.1. Classification (NCBI taxonomy): domain Eukaryota; kingdom Metazoa; phylum Ctenophora; class Tentaculata; order Lobata; family Bolinopsidae; genus Bolinopsis; species Bolinopsis microptera. Next base: position 14,979,751 of record NC_087083.1, on the reverse strand, counting down.
TTGCACTTGGTGGGTAGCAGTACTTTGTTGCTATTATAGTAATTGTGTAGTTACTATTTTAGTAACTGTGTCGTTACTATTATAGTAACTGTGTAGTGTTGAGTGTACCATTAATTTGACCATTTGTCGACTGTTCTTGTGTCTGTACGACGAAATAACTCCGATTTACCGGACAAATTGGCACGACAATGTAATTTTTCTGGTGTCCATTACGAACTTGCCAATATGTAAAATCATCGCTGTATAGTTATGATGATTTAATCGGCCTTAAATCGAGGCGTGGTTGAAAACTTGGTTCAGAATGAAACATGCAGTTTAGATATCCCGAACACAAGTAAATGTTATGTTCATACTGTAATGGTCTTGAGAGTTGTGTAAATTAGAACGAGTGTTAAAAGCTTAATCGTTCCTTGCTCTTTCTCTCTGGAGGATAACCATCCAAAGTACGCCCATACACTCGTATATTTAGAGACGTCTTTTTAAAGTTTTCTGGACCCGACCCAGGTATTGCTTGCTAACATTTTTAAAGCCTGTTGATGTAAGATGTTGTTTAACTTGAATTGTGTAGTTTCTGTAGTTAAATATACCTATTGATCTTACTTAAGTTAAGTATTAATTATACATCAGCTTATTGTTTAATACATATATTTAGAGACTTCTTTTTAGAGTTTTCTGGACCCGACCCAGGTATTGTTTTCTAACGGATAACCGCTAAGTCTGTTGGTTTACTATTTTGTTTTGCTTTTCCCTTTTTCCTCGTTTCGTTTCTGTAGTAAGATCTTAGTTTTGGTTCGGGATTAAATATTTATATATCAATTCATTGTTCTTATATACTGAATTTGGGCTACAATCGGTAATTTACAGAATATTTATTTGTTGTTTCAAGATTTCACGCTCAGATCACTGGCTACGTTACTGAAGCGACTTATTTTACCCGAGAGGTGGTACTTAATAATGTGCTAACGTATTGTATGACACCTTCAAGTCCTTCATCCGATTCATATCAGATGGTAAGCCAACTACCAGTAAAACTACTGAAGCTTAGAAAATCCGCTCACTACAACTTCGGTGCAACGTGTATAAAATCAAGTTATTAAAGTTTAAATTCGGCTAACCTTAGCCGCGATTTATTTTTAAACGTTTTAAGAATGTAACATTTTAGAGACCATGTAGATAATTGTGTTGTACGTGTTGTCTAAATTGGCGTGTTGTAACATTATGCTGTGAAGCTCATGCAGTTTAGCAGGTTTAGATGTGTTGTACTGCTAGATTGACGTACCATTGTAACAGTTTTCAATGACCTGTGTGTACCACCTCATGCAGTTTATTGCACTGAAAGTTACCTAGTAGTAACCAAGTAGTAACCAAGTTGGCGCTCTGAAAATCTGGAAACATACGGTATGCAGTTCTGGAAACATATCGGTATGCAGTTCTGGAAAGGTCATCTGTGCCTCATATTGCCGTTTTAACTCAGTAAATATCCTGGTACTTCTCGTGAAAAGAGCAATTCCATATTTCTTTTGACCAAGCTGATATGAATCTTATTGCTATCTGCACTAAATTTTATGTTATCTGTACACCAAATTTTTCTCAAGGCATGGTTTGTCATATCATTAAGGAGGGAATAACTGAGTTTTGAGAAGGGGCAAATTGTTGGCTACTTCCGCTTTCGTCATAACCTTGCCATGAACTATGTATAGTGTGTTGTTGATCTTGTTATTTGATTATCGTGGTGCAATGTTTTTTGTCATTAATCAACCCCCTGAGTAATTTTATTGGGGCTGCACTATAAAAGTTTTTAAATGGGGCTGCCTCATTTAAAAACCTTTATAAAATCATGATGCAAGAATAAAATCACACTAAACGTGATATTAATTGTGTGTGTTTTCAGGAGTTCTACGACGATTTGAACGCACGGAACAAGGCAGCTGCTGAGGAGGCACTCTCTAAATACGAGGCAGAGGAACAAGAAAAACTTGCTGCAGTTGAAGAGGAACTGAAAGCGTTGGAGAATACTGAAAGTGAAACTCCTGTAGTACTACCTGCGGTAACGGAAACTGAAAGTGAAACCAAAGTTGAAAAGTATATTCTCCATGTAAGACTGTAACTGTAGCTCATATGTCCAGCTCGGAACCGAATTTCCCTAAAGCTGACTTTTCTGCAATAATTCCATTATTGTGGCTTGCAACACTCGAGAACAGAACCTGAATTAGAAGAGGAGAGAGCCGTGAGGAAGGAAGATTCAGAAAGTCAAGACTTGAGAAATCATGAACCAACTTACAAGGGAAAGTTATCATATCATGATCATGTCCATTCCATAACATTTTTGTACACCCCATTTTATATTTTTTTGACGTCTTTCAGAGAGAAACAACTCTGGGTGACCCTTAATTAAAAAAAAACCAAAATTGGCAAACATCTTTGTGGGCGTAGCTCTTTGGTAGATTTTGTGTTGAATCACAATTTACCACGATCTGTGAAACTTTGACGGCCCACTGACCAGTACGGACTTAACAACACAATCTGGTGATCACAGTAAACTTAGGGTCCTTTAGTCTGTTTCTAGTCGTAAGTCACTAGTAAACTATCTAAATGAATGCAACAACCCTCAACTGAACCCTCTCCGTCATGATTAAAAGCACTGAATTTATTTATAAATTTACGTGAATATAATTATGAAATTTATATTCATGTACCTAATGTTGTGATAGTCTCCCTTACAGTGTACTGTGTACTGTGTAGTGATACCGTGACTCATATTTGATGTTTCTGTTGCGAGGTCAGATTAAGTTTTGTGATGTTTTTTTCCAGGTCTGAACTTTGGTTCCGTCAAACTAATTTATTACCAACCTTTTCGTGAAAACTTGGGTTTAAAAGTCTTGCTACGAAAATCTTATTTTAATTGTCCTACAAAATTGAACTGTCAGGATTTTGTCAATAATCTCGTTTTAAATCATCTGGTTCCTGATTATTGCGGAAATCTTTTCAAATCATAAGATTTATCTTTTTGACTGATCACCCGTTCAATAACTAATTACTTAACTAATTACTCGATTAACCATTAAACTGATTAGCTAGTATGTCAGAGGGTAAAGAAGGGAGAGGTCGTGTAAGAACTGGGGGATATGTTGGGTTCGCTGATCTTCCAAACCAGGTAATATTCAGCTAACTTTATTGTTTTATTTGAGTTAAATTTTAAATAGGTTTTGCTTATTTGAGTGCGAGTATTTTAACACTTCTGGTAATAACTTCTTAATTCTTAATTGTTATCATAAAAAGCTCAACAATAATTAGCAAAATTATTTTTGGAAAAGCCTGTTCTGATGAGCAATTTGTATTTAGGTACACAGAAAAAGTGTGAAAAAAGGATTCGAGTTTACTCTTATGGTTGTTGGTAAGTGGAATTTTAAAACTTAATTTTCTCTACAATTCTACAATTCTTCCCATCCTGTATCCTGGTCCCACATCAACTTTCTAGTCATTGACCACCTCCTTTTTTCCATAGACTCCTTTGTCCCACCCAATAAAACCACAAAAAAGGCCCATAATAAAAGCCATAAAACCAGCTAAGAACCATACACTATACATCTCCTCCTCCAACTATACACAGTACACACTTGTCACATGTACACAGTACAATCTCTTCAAAGAGGAGAGCTAGTAAACAGGGCTCTGTAAGGTTTCCACTCCCCCCGTGATAACACATTGATTATTGATGTGTTGTGTGTCACCGTGCCATGTTTCATCGGTCTGATTATGTAATTTGGTGTATCACGTGACGTCATGTCACGTGGTGTGACGTCATGTCACGTGACGTGACGTCATCATTGACGGCCTGTTTACATATTATGGTAGAGTATATGTAAGCGGGGGCTGAGCTTACAGTTAAATCTGATGATTTGTGTCTCTCTGTGTGTATGTGCTAGTAGAGATGTCAGTGTGCAAGGATAATGTTAATATTGTGTGGAGAACATGTGGTATGTGATTAGCATAAGTGCTTAATTATGTAATTATTGTGTGTAGTGGTATGTGATTAGCATAAGTGCTTAATTATGAAATTATTGTGTGTAGTGGTATGTGATTAGCATAAGTGCTTAATTGTGTAATTATTGTGTGTAGTGGTATGTGATTAGCATAAGTGCTTAATTATGTAATTATTGTGTGTAGTGGTATGTGATTAGCATAAGTGCTTAATTATGTAATTATTATATTGTGTGTAGTGGTATGTGATTAGCATAAGTGCTTAATTATGTAATTATTGTGTGTAGTGGTATGTGATTAGCATAAGTGCTTAATTATGTAATTATTGTGTGTAGTGGTATGTGATTAGCATAAGTGCTTAATTATGTAATTATGTAATTATGTAATTATTGTGTGTAGTTACGTAGAATATTTCCGTCACGATCGTTTAGCTCTGAAATACAGATGGATTCAGGCATATTCTTAGCATTGTGATCGAGCTAAAATTAGAAATAAAACCTTATGAATTGTAAAAGATTCTTGAAAAGCGGACCATTAAAAAATTCAATTATTATACATGCCAGAAAACACTTCATCGAATAACACAATGTCAATAAGTCAATATAATGAAGGTACACCAATATATATTAGCTAATTAACTAATCAGTCAATTTACTAATCAGTCAATTAACTAATCAGTTAATTAACTAATCAGTCAATTAAGTAATCAGTCAATTAACTAATCAGTCGATTAACTGATCAGTCAATTAAATAAAGAACTAATCAGTCAATTAACTAATCAGTTAATTAACTAATCAGTCAATTAACTAATCAGTTAATTTACTGATCAGTCAATTTACTAATCAGTCAATTAAATAATCAGTTAATTAACTAATCAGTCAATTAACTAATCAGTCAATTAACTAATCAGTTAATTAACTAATCAGTAAATTAACTCAATATTTCCCAGGTGAGAGTGGTCTCGGTAAGAGCACCCTAGTTAACTCTTTGTTCCTAACGGACCTCTACGCTAAAAGAGCTCCTAACAGCGCTAAAGGTTAGTTCCTCGTATTTCACTTTCGTATTTCACTTTCGTATTTCACTTTCGTATTTCACTTTCGTATTTCTTTCTTTACTTTAATGAAGTTACGTTTCCTTTTTTTACTATTAGCTGACAACTACAAACAAGCAGGTAATATTTAGCTCTCTTTAATTGAGTTATTAACGGATATCTGCGCTAATTGTTAACCTCGTTTTGCTTTAAAAAGTAAAGTAACGATCTTAGTAGATGCTAACAATAGTGTCCTGGAGCACAGTCCAGTTATACAGGGTGGGCCTCAAAAGTCTACCCGTCCTTATCTCTTAAAATTGTAACAGCTCGCTGAGATCTCACTAATTATTTGTAAAACAAAAAGTGGCATAACTTATGTTCTGATAAATATTTTTGCTTCTAAATTTCACAGAATGTTAATAACAAGTAGCTTAACCTTTGTGGCAAGTTTTGTGTGATTGCGAGCTTCACTGAGCTTATTTGACCAATTTAGCCCCTGAGCGAGCTAGCTTGAATTTCTCACCCAGAACTGTTAACATAGGTTAATAGAAACCACACAAAAAAATCCTGGGTAAAAAAATCAAAAAACCAGCGATTTATTCACGTTTTACCAATTCTATTCACCACGATCCATCGCACATTCCATTCTCTCTATATTTTAACTGATAAGGACTATCACAGATGATCCGCCCTGCTTGTTTATATCGTTCTTCTCACATGGAATGTGCGATGAATAGAATTGGTAAAACATAAATAAATCGGTGGTTTTTTAATTTTTTTACCCAGGATTTTTTTTGGTGGTTCCTATTAACCAATGTAAACATTTCTGGGTGAGAAATTAAAGCTAGCACGCTCAGGAGCTAACTTTGTCAGACAAGCTCAGACTCACACAAAACTTAGCACGAAGTTGTGTCTAATTATGATTGACATTCTCTAAAAATTTGAATCAAAAATATTAATCAGAACGTAAGTTATGGCGCTTTTCCATTCTGAAATAAAATAATTAGTGAGATCTCAGCGAGCTGTTACAGAGATAAGGACGGGTAGACTTTTGAGGCCCATCCTGTATTATAACACTGAGCGTGTGCTGTGACAGGGAACTACATAACGTTTAACACGTTGCCTCGAACGTTTTTCTAAAAAGTAATACTACCTGCCACTGCACATATTTCTGTCAGGTACCTTGTCTTGTGTCACGTGCCACGTGTCATGTACTTTACTAAATACATATTTCCTAAATTAGAACATGATAGAATTCTCTAACTCAACTTTTAAAAACTCCAGCACTGTACTCCGAAAATAATGACTTTATGCCTGTCAAAACTTGCACGCGCGCCTGAAACAAGAGATTTAGTACACCTCACAGCAGAGTAGTATAACATATTATAGTAATACAGCATAATACAGAGTAATATAACATATATTAATACAGCATAATACAGATTAATATAACATATAGTAATACAGCATAATACAGAGTAATATAACATATAGTAATACAGCATAATACAGATTAATATAACATATATTAATACAGCATTATACAGAGTAATATAACATATAGTAATACAGCATAATACAGAGTAATATAACATATAGTAATACAGCATAATACAGAGTAATATAACATATATTAATACAGCATAATACAGATTAATATAACATATATTAATACAGCATAATACAGATTAATATAACATATAGTAATACAGCATAATACAGATTAATATAACATATAGTAATACAGCATAATACAGAGTAATATAACATATAGTAATACAGCATAATACAGATTAATATAACATATATTAATACAGCATAATACAGATTAATATAACATATAGTAATACAGCATAATACAGATTAATATAACATATAGTAATACAGCATAATACAGAGTAATATAACATATAGTAATACAGCATAATACAGATTAATATAACATATAGTAATACAGCATAATACAGAGTAATATAACATATAGTAATACAGCATAATACAGATTAATATAACATATATTAATACAGCATAATACAGATTAATATAACATATAGTAATACAGCATAATACAGATTAATATAACATATAGTAATACAGCATAATACAGATTAATATAACATATAGTAATACAGCATAATACAGAGTAATATAACATATATTAATACAGCATAATACAGAGTAATATAACATATATTAATACAGCATAATACAGATTAATATAACATATAGTAATACAGCATAATACAGATTAATATAACATATAGTAATACAGCATAATACAGAGTAATATAACATATAGTAATACAGCATAATACAGATTAATATAACATATAGTAATACAGCATAATACAGAGTAATATAACATATATTAATACAGCATAATACAGATTAATATAACATATATTAATACAGCATAATACAGATTAATATAACATATAGTAATACAGCATAATACAGATTAATATAACATATAGTAATACAGCATAATACAGAGTAATATAACATATAGTAATATAGCATAATACAGATTAATATAACATATATTAATACAGCATAATACAGATTAATATAACATATAGTAATACAGCATAATACAGATTAATATAACATATAGTAATACAGCATAATACAGAGTAATATAACATATAGTAATACAGCATAATACAGATTAATATAACATATAGTAATACAGCATAATACAGAGTAATATAACATATAGTAATACAGCATAATACAGATTAATATAACATATAGTAATACAGCATAATACAGATTAATATAACATATAGTAATACAGCATAATACAGATTAATATAACATATAGTAATACAGCATAATACAGATTAATATAACATATAGTAATACAGCATAATACAGAGTAATATAACATATATTAATACAGCATAATACAGAGTAATATAACATATAGTAATACAGCATAATACAGAGTAATATAACATATAGTAATACAGCTTAATACAGAGTAATATAACATATAGTAATACAGCATAATACAGAGTAATATAACATATTATATTAATACAGCATAATACAGATTAATATAACATGTTATAATAATAGTAGCTTAATGGTCAACAGTTAGACCATCTGCTGTAATTTATCAACACTTTGAACCAGCCTGTAAAATAGCTTATCTAATAGTCCTCTAATATACCGTCTATAATAATAGTGGCACATTTTTTATTATAATTCAGGTTACTCGGGAGACTAAGGGTTGCTTTTTAAACGCTGTTAATCGCTCACCGGGTAATTCAAACAAATTAAATATGTTTTCTCGTACAACATTCAGAAAAAGGGCAGTCTGACTGGAAGGAAATTTTTGGGTTTGAGAGAAATTTGTGCTAAAGGGGACATTGTTAGAAGACCTGACCTATTTTAGAGTTTTAGGAAAGAAAATTGGAAGGAAATATAAAACTTTCTGGATGTGGGTATGTTCCTATTGCCACTGGTCACCTCTGTTTGGGTACAAACCAAGGTCCAAGGTATTACACACCAGGGACAAAAGGAAATCGCGGCATGTGCGGGATCGCGATTTTTCCCATTCTTTGCGACAAATTTTATATGTCGTTTGTTATTAAAATAACGAAAAATCGCGGTGTCGTGATTTTTGGCCGAAATAATCGCGATTTTCTTTTGTCCCTGTTACACACAAACATCTAACATGTAATCTGCGCTGTTGGTATGTTGCTTTGACGACATAAATTGTTACAATACAATATGACACGTGACAGATATTAACCAATCAGCTTCCACTATTGACCAAACAACACCCAGTGCAGAATCCCTTACACGTGTAAAAAATATGCCTCACCTCCCCACCAGTAGCAACGTCTATTATTTATCTATTTATTGTTTATGTGTAAACTAGCAAACTACTTGTTCCTGTTTCTAGTCAAAGCAATATTCATTACCCAAATTACGTCTCCTCTCTGTGCTCCAGCAAACTACTTGTTCCTGTTTCTAGTCAAACCAATATTCATTACCGAAAGTACGTCTCCTCTCTGTGCTCCAGCAAACTACTTGTTCCTGTTTCTAGTCAAAGTAATATTCATTACCCAAAGTACGACTCCTCTCTGTGCTCCAGCAAACTACTTGTTCCTGTTTCTAGTCAAAGCAATATTCATTACTCAAAGTACGTCTCCTCTCTGTGCTCCAGCAAACTACTTGTTCCTGTTTCTAGTCAAAGCAATATTCATTACCCAAAGTACGTCTCCTCTCTGTGCTCCAGCAAACTACTTGTTCCTGTTTCTAGTCAAAGCAATATTTATTACCCAAAGTACGTCTCCTCTCTGTGCTCCAGCAAACTACTTGTTCCTGTTTCTAGTCAAAGCAATATTTATTACCCAAAGTACGTCTCCTCTCTGTGATCCAGCAAACTACTTGTTCCTGTTTCTAGTCAAACCAATATTCATTACCCAAAGTACGTCTCCTCTCTGTGCTCCAGCAAACTACTTGTTCCTGTTTCTAGTCAAAGCAATATTCATTACCCAAAGTACGTCTCCTCTCTGTGCTCCAGCAAACTACTTGTTCCTGTTTCTAGTCAAAGCAATATTCATTACCCAAAGTACGTCTCCTCTCTGTGCTCCAGCAAACTACTTGTTCCTGTTTCTAGTCAAAGCAATATTCATTACCCAAAGTACGTCTCCTCTCTGTGCTCCAGCAAACTACTTGTTCCTGTTTCTAGTCAAAGCAATATTCATTACCCAAAGTACGTCTCCTCTCTGTGCTCCAGCAAACTAGCAAACTACTTGTTCCTGTTTCTAGTCAAAGCAATATTCATTACCCAAAGTACGTCTCCTCTCTGTGCTCCAGCAAACTACTTGTTCCTGTTTCTAGTCAAAGCAATATTCATTACCCAAAGTACGTCTCCTCTCTGTGCTCCAGCAAACTACTTGTTCCTGTTTCTAGTCAAAGTAATATTCATTACCCAAAGTACGTCTACTCTCTGTGCTCCAGCAAACTACTTGTTCCTGTTTCTAGTCAAAGCAATATTCATTACCCGAAGTACGTCTCCTCTCTGTGCTCCAGCAAACTACTTGTTCCTGTTTCTAGTCAAAGCAATATTCATTACCCAAAGTACGTCTCCTCTCTGTGCTCCAGCAAACTACTTGTTCCTGTTTCTAGTCAAAGCAATATTCATTACCCAAAGTACGTCTCCTCTCTGTGCTCCAGCAAACTACTTGTTACTGTTTCTAGTCAAACCAATATTCATTACCCAAAGTACGTCTCCTCTCTGTGCTCCAGCAAACTACTTGTTACTGTTTCTAGTCAAAGCAATATTCATTACTCAAAGTATGTCTCCTCTCTGTGCTCCAGCAAACTACTTGTTACTGTTTCTAGTCAAAGCAATATTTATTACCCAAAGTACGTCTCCTCTCTGTGCTCCAGCAAACTACTTGTTACTGTTTCTAGTCAAAGCAACATTCATTACCCAAAGTATGTCTCCTCTCTGTGCTCCAGCAAACTACTTGTTACTGTTTCTAGTCAAAGCAATATTCATTACCCAAAGTACGTCTCCTCTCTGTGCTCCAGCAAACTACTTGTTCCTGTTTCTAGTCAAAGCAATATTCATTACCCAAATTACGTCTCCTCTCTGTGCTCCAGCAAACTACTTGTTTCTGTTTCTAGTCAAAGCAACATTCATTACCCAAAGTACGTCTACTCTCTGTGCTCCAGCAAACTACTTGTTCCTGTTTCTAGTCAAAGCAATATTCATTACCCAAAGTACGTCTCCTCTCTGTGCTCCAGCAAACTACTTGTTCCTGTTTCTAGTCAAACCAATATTCATTACCCAAAGTACGTCTCCTCTCTGTGCTCCAGCAAACTACTTGTTCCTGTTTCTAGTCAAACCAATATTCATTACCCAAAGTACGTCTCCTCTCTGTGCTCCAGCAAACTACTTGTTCCTGTTTCTAGTCAAAGCAATATTCATTACCCAAAGTACGTCTCCTCTCTGTGCTCCAGCAAACTACTTGTTCCTGTTTCTAGTCAAAGCAATATTCATTACTCAAAGTACGTCTCCTCTCTGTGCTCCAGCAAACTACTTGTTCCTGTTTCTAGTCAAAGCAATATTCATTACCCAAAGTACGTCTCCTCTCTGTGCTCCAGCAAACTACTTGTTCCTGTTTCTAGTCAAAGCAATATTCATTACCCAAAGTACGTCTCCTCTCTGTGCTCCAGCAAACTACTTGTTCCTGTTTCTAGTCAAAGCAATATTCATTACCCAAAGTACGTCTCCTCTCTGTGCTCCAGCAAACTACTTGTTCCTGTTTCTAGTCAAAGCAATATTCATTACCCAAAGTACGTCTCCTCTCTGTGCTCCAGCAAACTACTTGTTCCTGTTTCTAGTCAAAGCAATATTCATTACCCAAAGTACGTCTCCTCTCTGTGCTCCAGCAAACTACTTGTTCCTGTTTCTAGTCAAAGCAATATTCATTACCCAAAGTACGTCTCCTCTCTGTGCTCCAGCAAACTACTTGTTCCTGTTTCTAGTCAAAGCAATATTCATTACCCAAAGTACGTCTCCTCTCTGTGCTCCAGCAAACTACTTGTTCCTGTTTCTAGTCAAAGCAATATTCATTACCCAAAGTACGTCTCCTCTCTGTGCTCCAGCAAACTACTTGTTCCTGTTTCTAGTCAAAGCAATATTCATTACCCAAAGTACGTCTCCTCTCTGTGCTCCAGGATCCCACATCTATACAATATACAATATTACCCCGGTCTAGTACTCTATCTAGGTATAGGGCTAGATAAATAGGGCTATGACAGTATTTTTACAGCCTCAGCTAATTCAAAACGAATATCAGATGTAAATTAGATCACATACAGTATATTACATCATGGGTGTTTTTATATGTCACTAATATTAGATAATAGATATAGTACAGACGGGTAGCTTGCAACTAATTACCATTTCAGAGGTAGCTGTTGGTTTATTGCTGTCACGTGTCACACCTATTCGTTGACACGTGATAAAGATTTAGAGGTAGTTTTAGAGGTAGTTGGGTCAAATATTACAGCTCAGTTATGATAACTCTTATGGTTTGCAAAGGTGTGTTGATTGGTTAATTCGTGGAACAGGTGACAGAAATATTGTCACGTGGTATGACGTCATGCCACGTGGTATGACGTCATGTCACGTGATATTGTCGTTACTCGTTTGATATAAAGAACTTTGTAACGCTCTAATTATCGGTCTTATGTTTAGTGAAAACTTGTATAAAATGTAAGGGCAGATACTGGTAAGTAATGTTTCAACTCAACGCGGAAATATTACGTCTTTAAATTAGGATTTGCGCATTTTGGCGGGAAAGTTACTGGCAGTGAAACACGACCAATCATTTTAATGGCTTTATTTAGAATTGGTATCAGTGCAGATACTCTAAGTTAGAGTAACTCTAACGTATCAGATACTACTAACGTTGGGAGGAAAATAGTCTATAAAAAGTTGTTTTATAAAAAGTTATTTTACTAACAGTTCATGAAGAACCCATTCTCGGTGGTACCTGATAAACGGTTAGTTAGTTCCAGGGACAAAAGGAAATCGCGGCATGTACGGAATCGCGATTTTTTCCATTATTTGCGACAAATTTTATGTATAGTCTGTTAAAATTCGCGGTATCGCGATTTTTGGCCAAAATAATCGCGAAATTCTTTTGTCCCTGGACTTAGTTCCCTCCTATATATCTAATTAACACGTAGTTATAATGGTATCACTAACTCATAGTCCACAGTTGTATGGTTTCCCTGATGTACACTGTTAGCTCATTTTCTGGTTCTTGTCGTGATATTGTCACTTACTAACTTGGCATATGTTGTAAATACTGCTCGTTATTTTAGATAACAATTCTATTTGATAGTTGAATCCTAATTTCCACGAAGCAGAGCGGGTTGGTTTGACTTTTTACCAGGTAACTTACACAGTAGACACTAGACACTGGACCTGGACAATTTTGGGTGGACCTAAATATAAAATATGACTGAATTTTACAAAATCCCCCAAGCTTCAGTTCAGATGTTTTAGAACATATTCGAAATACCGAGTGAAATATTAAATTAAAAATATCACGATTAGACATTATGAATAGAAATGTGAAAGGTACATTAGGTAACTTGTCCAGTTAATCAGTTATTAAACAGACAATGTCAATAATGTTCTAAATAAGACCAGACATATTCCCAGATCGCATTAACAAGACAGTGTCCATCGAGACGAACTGTGTTGAGATAGAGGAGAAGGGAGTGAGGTTGAGGCTGACTGTTGTAGATACGCCGGGCTTTGGGGATGCTTTGAACAACGATAAGTGGTGAGTTGTGGAACTTGTCACGTGGTATGACGTCATGTCACGTGGTATGACGTCATGTCACGTGGTATGACGTCATGTCACGTGCTCTATTAAAAAGTTGCTCAGTGTTCAGTTGAACTCGAGTTTCCTCTTCCCTAAATCAATCAAGGAGTTAAATTACAGAAATTATAATATTGTGTGTGAACACTAATACCTACTGTGATTACTAATTTCTATAGCTCATCGTACATTTTTTATTTCAGCGAGGAATCTATCATTAAATACGTCGCAAATCAATACGAAGCATATTTACAAGACGAAAGTGGACTTAACAGAAGAAACATCGTTGATAACAGAGTTCATTGCTGTTTGTATTTTATTAGTCCTTACGGTCGAGGGTAAGTGTTTTCATAAAGTGAATTTGTAATTGCTACTAGAAGTTTCTACTTGTCAAATTCACTCGTTTGACCGGTGTCTTGCGAGCTAAACCCGCCAAGTGCCAATTTTGGCCACAAATTTTGTGTCGTTTTTGGAACGCGCGGTAATGTTTCGAAAAGACATGTCGCGCAGGAACACGCTCACTTTTCTTGGTTTTGTAGAAATTAGGTCCATTCTTTACGTTGACCGAGTTGATGATAACGAACGCGTGTAAATTGTTTAACGATTACGAATCAATTTCTATTACATCGCCTTGCACGATGGAGTCTCAAATTACAGCCCGATCCCAACCTATCGTGAAGATTCTAAATTCTAAATTTTGAACTGCGCGATTTACCAAATGGTGATTTGTGATAATATTATGGTATTGTCAGTGTGTCTAGGTTAGTTAATTCAATTGAACTTTTTCAGGTTGAAACCAATCGACATCAAGTTTATGAGGTCACTCCACGATAAAGTTAACATCGTCCCCGTCATTGCTAAAGCTGATACCCTCACCAAAACTGAAATTCGAAGTCTAAAAGCCAGAGTGAGTATTTTAAATCGAGTGCGAAACTCTTCCGTCAGCCAATCCAGACTGGAAGTCCCAGTTCTACTTCAAACGCCAAACTTTTATTTGGCCTTATTCACCTGAGATACTAGGATAAAGTTCAACAAAATTTTGTACGCCAAATGCTTTAACTAATCTGTACTTTAGAGTTTACAGATAACTGCATCAATTTAATTAATAATGGCCGATGAGAATAAAATTGAATATTCAAATTAATACTACAATTTTTCAACAATTAAATCCTTTTCTTGCAGATCCTAGAAGAGATTGAAGAAGCCAGTATTAGGATATATCAGTTTAAATCCTTTTCTTGCAGATCCTAGAAGAGATTGAAGAAGCCAGTATTAGGATATATCAGTTTAAATCCTTTTCTTGCAGATCCTAGAAGAGATTGAAGAAGCCAGTATTAGGATATATCAGTTTCCAGAGTGTGACAGCGATGTGACGTCATGTCATGTGACGTCATGTCACGTGGTGTAACGTCATGTCACGTGGTGTAACGTCATTTCACCATCCTTTTCTTGCAGATCCTAGAAGAGATTGAAGAAGCCAGTATTAGGATATATCAGTTTCCAGAGTGTGACAGCGATGTGACGTCATGTCATGTGACGTCATGTCACGTGGTGTGACGTCATGGAACGTGGTGTAACGTCCTTTCACCATCCTTTTCTTGCAGATCCTAGAAGAGATTGAAGAAGCCAGTATTAGGATATATCAGTTTCCAGAGTGTGACAGCGATGTGACGTCATGTCATGTGACGTCATGTCACGTGGTGTGACGTCATGTCACGTGGTGTAACGTCATTTCACCATCCTTTTCTTGCAGATCCTAGAAGAGATTGAAGAAGCCAGTATTAGGATATATCAGTTTATTAAATCCTTTTCTTGCAGATCCTAGAAGAGATTGAAGAAGTCAGTATTAGGATATATCAGTTTCCAGAGTGTGACAGCGATGTGACGTCATGTCATGTGACGTCATGTCATGTGGTGTGACGTCATGTCACGTGGTGTAACGTCATTTCACCATCCTTTTCTTGCAGATCCTAGAAGAGATTGAAGAAGCCAGTATTAGGATATATCAGTTTCCAGAGTGTGACAGCGATGTGACGTCATGTCACGTGGTGTGACGTCATGTCACGTGGTGTAACGTCATTTCACCATCCTTTTCTTGCAGATCCTAGAAGAGATTGAAGAAGCCAGTATTAGGATATATCAGTTTCCAGAGTGTGACAGCGATGAAGATGAGGACTTTGTTGAGATGAACAAAGATCTCAAGGTATTTTATTCGCAGTTACTTTAGAAGCTTATAACCATAAATACGATGTTTTTTCTGCCTTTTTATAACGATGAATAGTCAATCTGAAAGAGAAAATGGAAATTCAAATAGCTAAAAAAAGTTTTAAAAATTAAAAAATTAAAAAGTTTATCTAAAATATTCATTCAACTTTTTTTTCTTCAGGAAAGTCTGCCATTTGCAGTTATTGGGAGTAACACGTTTATTGTTAAAGAGGGTAACCGGGTCATAGGTAGACAATACCCCTGGGGAGTTGTTGAAGGTTGGTCCCCATTATTTCTTATCTTTCTATTATTTCTTATCTTTCTTTCTTCATAAATTTGCATTCCTTTTTATCTGAGAGAAATTTAAAATCGTAAACCTCCGTATAAAATCCACAGAAATAACGAATTGTTTTCAAAGGCAGATCATTCTAACTTTCTGTACACCCCCTAACCCCACCCTCACGTGGTGTGACGTCATGTCACGTGGTGTGACGTCACCCTCAACCTCCTTCTCTCTCAGTTGAGAACCCAGAGCACTCAGACTTTGGCAAGTTGAGGAACATGCTGATAAGGACTCACATGCAAGACTTAAAGGAGGTCACACGTGACGTTCATTACGAAAACTTCCGATCTCAAAAGCTCAGTTATAGGTTCTTATGATAGTGATATGGGCTGATTGTCACGTCATGTCACGTGGTGTGACGTCATGTCACGTGGTGTGACGTCATGGCACGTGGTGTGACGTCATGTCACGTGGTGTTATAGGTTCTTATGATAGTGATATGGGCTGATTGTTTTCTGCTGTGTGTTGTTTGAAGCGCTCATTCTAAAATTTTGCCATGTGAATCTGATTTGATTATATAACAGATTAGTACTCGACGGAGTGACGTGACAAATCATCATATCGCAATGTGTGTAATACTTGTCTTTAGGATCTAAGCATCTTTTTAGATTCACATTAAAATCACCTACTAGTATTCCACGAACATAATTACGAATAAGAAGATATCCAAACAAACAATCTTGAAAACCATGTCCTTTAATTGTTGTTTGACATGAATACTGATTGTAGTTCCTTACCTCAATACTATTTCTCCCCAGTGATCTCGAGGGATCAGTACTGCAAAAAAATCCAGCTGCAGCACACAACTTCACTATGCACTCACCATCCTTTACCACTCTTAATCTTACGTAGGAATTTGATTTTCTGTCTGAATTTTGTCTGATTTATTTCATCCACTCAATCAAAGTGACACCAGTGTCAATAGAAGATGATCTTTCAAGAAAATGCCTGATTTTGTTTCTGAATAGACTCAGTGATGACATTTTTCTAATGAAGATAAATATATAAATTCTAATCAGAAATTTTCTTGAAAGAACCATCAAATGATCCTCAATAACACTACACGTCTTAAGTGTGACGTCATGTCACGTGGTGTGACGTCATGTCACGTGGTGTGACGTCATGTCACGTGGTGTGACGTCATGTCACGTGGTGTAACGTCATGTCACGTGGTGTGACGTCTTAATCACGTGGTGTGACTTCATGTCACGTGTTTTGACGTCATGTCACGTGATGTGACGTAATGTCACGTGGTGTGACGTGATGTAACGTAATGTCACGTGGTGTAACGTCATGTCACGTGGTGTGACGTCATGTAACGTGGTGTGACGTCATGTCACGTGTTCCATTAAAACGCTGCTCAGTAAATAACGGTTGATCAATGTTTAACTCCAGTACGACTCCCAGTACGAACACCAGTATAAACGAGAGCACAGGCCCCAAGGTTGTTGACGAGACTGACAAGATAATCCGTGAGAAGGATGAAGAGGTACGTGTTATTTTGGGTTGGCTTTCGTGTCTGTGCCAGAGGGGATCGTGGAGGTTAAATAATAAATACCACCCCATGCACCGCCCGTGCTCCTGCCCAGCTACAAGCTGCGAGGAATTTAAATATCTACAATCAAGTTTCATGAAGTCTGTTTATGAAGGAATCTAACTTTTTGAAATTCGCATTTTTGAATTCTCACATAAATTCGTCCTACTGAAGGTTATTTTATAATATACCAACTTAGATAAAGACAGTGGTTGTTCAACGTTCATAGTAGTTAATATTCTAGTTAATATTCGAGTTAATATTCGAGTTAATATTCAAGTAAATATTCTAGTTAATATTCTAGTTAATATTCTAGTTAATATTCTAGTTGATATTCTAGTTAATATTCTAGTTAATATTAAAGTTAATATTCTAGTTAATATTCTAGTTAATATTCTAGTTAATATTCTAGTTAATATTCTAGTTAATATTCTAGTTAATATTCTAGTTAATATTCTAGTTAATATTCTAGTTAATATTCTAGTTAATATTCTAGTTGATATTCGAGTAAATATCCTAGTTAATATTCCACTGGGATATTAATTTATTTATTGAAACTAAACGTTCTCCCTATTTCAGTTGAAGAGAATGCAGAGAATGGTCGAACAGTTGACCAAGCAACAAAACATGCTGGCCGCTATGCAGAAGCAGTAACACCATTACTCAATTTAGAGATTATATCATCTAACTTCTAGTATAGCTCATCAATTGTATTTTAGAATTTTCAACATTTTATTTTATGCCAACGCGAGCAGTTGAGCTAATAATACCCGCGAAGAATGTCGTGATGTTTGTCAATTTAAAGATATAGCGCCTGAAGCTTTAGATAAATATGATAAACTTTGAAGAAATGAGTGATTTGTTAGAATTTTCGTGGATGGACTAAAGCTGCACAAGCACATTAATTCCCATCATTTGAAGTATTTTTGAAATTATAAAAATTCATAACTGACAATGGCAATCTATAAATAGTATCTACAAAAATCAAATTAATGTTTTAGTATCGTTATTTTGAGATTTTCCGTTAACCTGCATGACAATATAATAGTAAGTAGCATGAACTTTAACCTTTCCTGAAATCAAATATAATGTTTTAACCAAGTTGATGTCATGCATGTTCATTAAGATAGATTTTGCGATGAATATGTTAATTTAATGCCAATGTCTTACGTTATGGTTTGAGTTCATTTATGAGCTGATTTCCAGGATAATCTCGCATCAGATAGAAATTTAATGTTTGGAATTGGAATTCTAACGCAATATGTATTCTATGTTCTGGTAAACATTTGAAGTCATCGGCCATAATATCGTTACGTACTTGATATGATAAAGCAGTACATTTTACAATTTTGCATTATAAATTGTGCAATTATGTTTTAATTTGTCTGCTGAATATTTTTAAAAGATCGCCTCCTGTTTTTTATTAATCGCGATAGCCTTAAAATTAAGTTTATTTTAGAAAACTAATTTACGACATTAAATAAGATATTAATATGTTATTTTATGTGATATGTTTGATGAATTTATACTTTGCTTTCTGTTACATTGCTCGTTTTCATTGTCTGATAAGTATAACCTCTAGTATTATTAACATTAAATAATAGGATGTAGGTTACGATGATTGGTGATGGTACTGGTAGTTTTTCAATAAAAAATGTTCAGATTCTTTAGAAGAAAAGTGTGAAATTAAATTAAATTTTATTCCGAGGTAATCCGAACGTGCTCGATCGCTCTTGACCATTGACTCTACATTTGAATTTTCAGAGGGGTCCCCAGTCTGCAGTCGTCTTTACCGGGCACGCGCCAGTACCACAGGAGGAGCAAAGTGCAAAGAACTGCCACAAACTGCTACTAACTGCTACTAACTGCTACTAACTGCCACAAATTGCTAAGAACTGCCACTAACTGCAGCATTCGCGCGCCGTTTGCAGCAGTTTGTGGTAGTTAGTGCCCGCTTGTAGCAGTTAGTAGCAGTTTGTGGCAGTTAGTGCCGGTTTGTAGCAGTTAGTAGCAGTTTGTGGCAGTTTCTTTGCACTTTGCTCTTCCTGTGCAGTCCCTGTGCTGTGTGCGCGTTACTGCCGTAAGTTTTTCTGGGAATGATTGACGATGCCAACATGCAACATCACCAAATCAGAACATCCCATTTAAGATTTATTTATACCATCCGCGCGTCCGTCTGTCCCTTTGATTCCCTTCAACTCTCTATTTCTAGCTAATTATATAAAAAGCGGTGTTACTGTTAGAAGTGAGTAAAGTAGAGGTAATATAATATAATATCATGTATTGTAGCGCGATGCATTACCTGGGACCTCAGGCTATTATGTTCATAGAATAGAGATTCGGCGGAATGACAGGCTGAGCGCGGCCCAGTAGGCGAAAGGTGAACTTGATGTGACGTGCGAGGCCGACAAACGCGCCGTTGAAAATCGATCACTGCACCTTTAGCGAGCCCGGCAGGTAGTAAGGTTTTCTGGGGTGTCAAAACTGAGAGATTCAAAAACAAATTTTTCCAAATTATAACTTTATTTCAAAATTGCACAGGCTACGCCGCGCATTCGAAAATTGGCGCACGCAAAATTTAACCATGAAAATTTACTTGCAAATAAATATTGGTCCATGTAAAAATACATTAATTTTGATTTGAGGTTTTTTTGGATCCATAATGGTCAATATAATATTGTCCACTGTTTTACAGTTTACAAGTATCATATAACAAGGTTTATATGACCATTACTCAGATCTGTTTGTTTGTTTCATACCTATATTTGCCACTCTTCTCCTATGTGCTAAAACATAAAAACAATTTAGCTTTCATAGTTATTCTCTGTAGACGTAGTGTAGTTCGGGTATTGTTCTTTAGTCTTCCTGCTAAACTTAGGTATTGTCTTATTATTAGCTTAGATACGTTTGTCAATTTGTCTCGTTTAAATTTGTTGATCGTGGAAATACTGCCATTCTTCCATTGAGCTATCCTGGCACTTGGCAGCTCATTCTTCACAAGCCCTACTTTTTTTGCCACATTGGGTACCTCTGACAGTAAAGTAGTACTGGCTTATTGGTGGATTAAGGGAGCCAGGATCAATGATCATCCCTGTCGAGACACTTTTTTGAGTTGAATCCCCTTTCAGATGTGTGTGAAGGGTGTACATGTTAACTTCAAGGATCAGTATTTGTATCCTACTGGTAACTTAACAGCACAGTGTAGTTATTTTTATGTTTCTCCTACTTAAAATACTGGAATGCTGTTCCTAATATCCTAATTGCTAACAAGACCGGATACAACTGAATTGGTTTCTCTAGTTGTCTAGATCCTTGAAAAATTCGTCTTGTACCCCATTATAAAGAAAATACCACCAAAAAATTGAGCCCTTTACTAGGTTCAATGTGAATAAATAATTGATGTAGATGCACAATGTGTCTCTGAGAATATTTTTATTACACTTTCCAGGAGTATTGGTAAAAGAAAATTTAGCATAAATTTCACTGCAAATGTATAATCCTGTTGAATCAGAGTTTTAATTTAGGGGTTGTTCACATATTATAAATTTACTACACACTTTATTTTCCACTACATTGTAATCAATGCAGCAAAGAGATGATATATTAATGGATGGCAGTATCGCTCTCCCTCCTCTGTATTCTACTAACTGTTCACATTGAGTCAGCCATCAAACTTCCTCTACGAGGGAGTATTCAAGGTAACTACACTTGCATTCTATAATAATATGTCTCATTGGTTTGTGATTATATCGTTATTTAATTAGAAGTTCTGTGTTCCCCAAAAACAAAAGTATATTGTAGAAATAATGCATTGAAAGCATGAACTCATATTTCATATTCAGTTTTGTAACATAATATAATGGGCACACATCGCCATTGTCATCTTAAACATTTATGTTAATACTCTCTAGAACTAAACATTGAATTACACAATAGATCCTGACAACAACAGGGTGTGGAAGAGAGAGACAGATGTGCAGGTTACCGGGAGACCCGAACAAGGATACTTCATAGACATATTCCTAGGTCTTATACTAATTAATTAATTTTTATTAAGTTGATGAGGGGGTTGCGCGTCTTAGTTTGAAATACTCAAATTTTCGATTATGATATTGTGGTTTAAAAGTCTTTCCGCCAAATATTAGCTAAAATGACCATGTTCAAAAATTTTCAGAAATCAATTTTTATGTGATAATGAGGTAAATTACCTCTAACTTACCTCTAAATTACCTATAATTCAGGAAGTCCTGCCCAGAAGTTTAGTGTAGTGGTTGACACTGGCAGCTCAAACTTTGCAATTGCGGGGTCTGCTGATGTGGGGATTGATAAATACTTCAGCAGTGAACAGTAAGAATTTGTTAAGATTTTCAGTTTAATTTAAAAATTCCAATTAAATTGGATGCTGGGGAGGAGTTGACATAAATGTTTTGACACGTGGAAGCAATTAGCTAATTAATTAATTAGCAATTAGCTGTCCAATCATGTTTGCCAATTTTTGTTGATCTACATAATCTTTAAATTTTTTGCTTACAGCAGAACTGGAAAGAGATGTTTAGTTAGAGCATAGCCGAAATGACAATTGAATTCTATATTTAATTTTATAGCGAGTGGAGGCTCTCGCTCTCATATCGTCCTGAGTTATCACGATTTGCACGATGTTTTTTCCCTTTTATTATCATGCATGATCGACCCACAAATCGACAGATCTACATACACAAGACGTAATACTATAACTAGGTCTAGGTGCACTGCATTGTCGTTAGTATTATAGCCCATTGTTGTTTGTGTGCCTGCACTGTGTAGAGCGACCTTGGCCAGATGTGATATTCCTTAGGGACTACGGGTGGAAGATGAATAATTGATATTCCAACAGCATCTTGTTCCCTGCATTGTGCTGATTCCGGGAAGCATTTTGTTTACGCTCTCATCATTCTGTAGGATGAGATATCGTTCATTTAAAATTGGGTAATTATAGGCCTGTCAAGGATTTCAGCCTAATTAAGAGCTGATCAATTGCAGCTAGTTGTGCCATATAAGGGATAACTGAGGTCACGTGACATTCAGTCCTATCACGTGACCGCTAATCCTATCACGTGACCTTGATTCGTAAAGCCTCGGGCACGTGATCACATTCGTAACGTGTCGTATGCCGACTAGGAGATTTTGTGACGTCACCAGAGCTGAAGCTACTTGATCAGACCTTATATGGAATAATATCGTGTATCGGGTGTAATTGGACCCAATTAGAGCAGCTGAGCGCTCAATTATAGCAGCATCTGGTACCACCTTCTGAAACCCAGCAGACAGCTGGCCCAGAGAATCGAAATTAGAAGGATTTTTTATTGATGGAAATCGAAGCGGAAACCTTGTAGCCCTATGTTTTCGATGACGCCGAACAAGATTAAACAGGTTATAATTGTCCTACTCTCGTGTAAATTACTCTAAAACGTGATTGAAATTGTAATGATGCTATCAATTGTAATACAGTTTTTACATTAAGCTGAGCGGCGTAACGGCTGGCATTCCTGGGCCGCACTCATCCCAGATTGTCATTCCGCCGCAGCTTCAATTTATCTGGATATTACAGCCTGGGGTCCCCAGGTAACGACTGGAACCGCTATATCTGCCTAATCTCAGCTATTGTAAATAACGAAGCCTGTGATCCGCACATCAGGTATTGACCACATTGAACGGACTTGAATCGAACAAGCCGTGTTATTAATATTAAAGATATTAATACCAAAAATCGTATTACTAGATTACCTTCTTGTCATTTGTGCGAAGTGCGTACTCTTTATACTGCAGTTTGAAGTGCATTACAGAGTTAATGTTATGTGTATTATACAGTTACAGTTATGTAACTGTTGCACACAGTAAAACTTACTGCGATCGCGCTGATAAGAAGTGAACTGATAAGAGTCGAGTAAAATTGCAACGTAACTAAAATCAATGTAACACCGCTATATGAATAGTGATCATTTCTCAAATAGTTTTCTCAATATTGCAATGAAGTTGTCCGATTTTATTGATGGAACGTGTGACAGCCTTCCATGTCACAGTCCTCCGTCAAACAAGGACATCCTTCGTTTTCTTTTGAGCCACAAGGAAAACCATGCGACTCATGTCGATTTAATGCTGGCCGAGGTTTCAAGTTTGATATTAAGTCATTACAGTACCATCGAAATGTACAGGCAAACGGACTTCTTTCAGCCTTGCAATATTGTCAAGTAAGTGCTAGTGTTTTTTAGGTATTTACCCTACAGCACAGGTTGTTCACGATACATCAGTCCGGTTTCAAACATATATTTTCTGCTGGGGGAAATAAGAGAAATATAGCCGATCGATCTTTCATAAATTAATCTACAGATGTTTGAAACCAAACCAATGACCAATGTTTCATGAACAATCTGTAGTTGTACTGTATGCATATTTATATTAGGCACTTAGTTTCTCTTATATTAATGTAATTTAGAAACTTTCTACATTTAATTGAGCAAAGACTGCACTTCATGCTGGCCAGAGCAATATTTCACACGAGACTGCAGTATATTGCCGATCCAGCCACGTCGACGATGATCCCGTCAGTGATCTCATGATATTCATCTAGCAATGACAGCCCTTTTAGTTCTGGCAACAAGGTAAGAAAAATCGTTTTCATTTTATTTTGAAATGACAATATTAATGTAATTATAATTCAGGAAGATCAAGGGCCTCTACGACAAATTGAAAAAGCGTAAGAACATGCGGAAAAGGGAAACGATTGAAAATTTTGACTCCTTCTTGGACAAGGAGTTCCTTCTTGGTAGAGATCGTGCTGCAGACGATCACCATGTACCTGATTCCCATGTTCCTGATCCATTACAGTAAGTTATATTAAGATAAGATACTGGGAGCGGATAAGACTGATAGATTATACACATGCTCTGATATATCTAAAATTCTTAAATAATATCTCTCTCGATTCTCGAAACAAGATTAGTTCGTTGATAGATGTAATGTTTACTCAGTAAAGCTTTAAAGTGATGTCAGGAATAATAAGTAAAAGTAAATTGGTCGGAAGGGAGTCTATGTTAGAATCAGAGTGGATGCAGGTTCACCGGAACTAGATTAAGATGTATAATATATAATATTTAAATCAACTAAATAATCTAGAATTCATTCTTTTCAGGAATATGCGGGACAGGTTGACCAATCTTTCCACAAGAGTGAGATCTCCTGAACAGTCACCATCCTCTTCGAACTCCGGGAATATAACTGGATTAGCAGCAGATTACAACCAGCCTAGCTGTTCCTCAACTCCTGACGATGTCGACCCCATTCAGTAAGTTCATCTAACTAAATAAAAGCTGTTTCGTATTTATGCTGACAAAATTGATAAATATGTGAGAAAACTGTCTCATAAAAGTTATAAATCAAAAAGGCTAAACGACAACAAATTGTTCAAATACTAGATTAAAGTTAGAATCAAAATCTATGTATACACAAATTACTCGATCTGCTATTCAATAAACTTAAAACATCAACTGAACAGCTAGTACGTGATTGTGATCGTGTGATGTAATGACATGTACAGTGATAACAGATGATAAGGTAAAAGATACAATACATGTGAGATGGTGTATACACAATGTGAGTGAAAATATAGTGAGTGGTTAATGATTGTGAGCGAGATGTGTAAAAACACTAAAACTTACTACTACTAGAACCTGAAACTGTACGCAATAAAAAGAGAATGATAGCTAGTTTTATCATAGCTATATAGTACTGAAGAATTTTAGATATTTTAGCTTTTCATTCTCTTGTTGATTTATAAATATTATGGGACAGTTTTCTCACATATTTACCAATTTTGTCAGCATAAATACGAAGTTGTTACTTTGAAACGTCGTTTATCCTAACAGTGTGCACAGTATCATGTGTTGCAGAAATCAGAATAATCAGAAATTATCATCTGTCTATTGTTATGCGACTAATAATGTTCCAGTCCGTAATAGTTGTAATAGTTTCAATACTATTATATTATAACCAATGTCATTATTGATAAGGTTAATATGACCGAAAGTTGAGATCACTTGTGTGCCTCAATTATTTCTGTGGCTAACTAATGTACATTAATATAAATATATAATATATCATTGTAATAATTCGAAAGGTTATGTCTCTATGTACGCTATAAAAACTGACCAAAGAATACTGTAACCTTCCTCCCTGTGACCACGGGCATTCTAGTATTATATAATATTTATACATAAATCAACTGAATTATTTAGCAATTATTATTTTCAGGAATATCCGAGACAGGTTAAACGATTTTTCTAGTAGTAGTGGGATGACTACGAGATCTGCTGATAAGACAACATCCTCCTCTGATCCAGAAAATTTCCTAACACCCGATCTAAAATATTTGCTTGAAGAGATGTCAAACAGCCGATTTAGTACGCAGGTATGCTTCCAAACTTAAATGTTTTGCTTTTCTTGACAGCCACATGATAAAGCTGCTTTACGAAACAGCTTGTCTTTTAGGTTTCGCCAAGTATAACTTTATTCCTTCTTCGGCATGTTTATTATTATCATAACTAATCATAAAGTATTTTATTAGTTTGTTGGGTGCTGGCCTAAAGTGCTAGCCAATCTTTACTCAAAATATATATTAATTAATTGTTAGCTATCAAAAGTCAAAACGCACACAAATTGTGTAGTACGACTGTTATCAGTAGGATAAGCCCATGCCGGGGTTGCTGGTGAATATAATATGAATTGTTGACAGTGTAATTGTGATGGTATGCAGTGAAATTGATTCAGTAATGCTTCCGTGCGTGCTTATGGTATTAAGACGAGGTTGTTATCAGCATTGCGGTTAATGTTGCGCTTTGATATCCTTATCCCGCTATATTATGTAACATCAAGTTGGGCCATCCTTCAGGAATGCTCTCGTTTTGCTGCTTTTTTTCACCTTTTATAGATGTTAACGTTGAATAGACTCTGCGAAGAAGTTTGTTTGTACCAGAAATTGGCGAATCTAGGTAGTACTGCTCTAAGACCCATATTTTGTTTCACAAAAAGTGTTTGTTGGCAGTAAAACCCCATACGAGGGAGTAATAACTAAGGTGCGGCCTCACTAAGCTTAAAACTATGGCATATTTGAAGACGTGCTTCTAGAGGCAATATTTAATTGGTCTCGTAATTAATCACGTAAAAAGGATCAAAGTTTACAAGCCTGACATTTTAATTCACAGGACAAAGATTGGTTACCAAACGTGCATGACAAGGATTTAGACGTGCACCAGATGTACGACAACATGGTCCCTGTGATGCTTCGGCGTGGAATCAGCTGTGCCGCCATGGTAGACGTTTTTCGAGTGATTCACCACTCCATTGTAACAGAGAAACAGCCATTGACGGGGACCCATCGGCTCTTGACAGAGGCTGAGATGAGGACGGCTGCCAATAACGTCCGGGAACAGTTCATTTCTAGTCTGGGACAGCTCGAATTCAATGGTAAGAAGTAAGAAGCAATCCAAATAATGAAAGATATATTGTACAAAAATATAGATCATCACCCGATTTACACGTTTTAATTTTTATAGCTATCTATTTTGACGGCAAAGAAAGCGAGAGTTTGGTTTGGCTCGACGGAAAGAACCAAAAGATCAGGGAAGAAACATACACTATATTGGCATATCCTGGTGCACATTCTCTAGGATTCGTCACTATAGATGACAAGACAGGTTTTTATTGTGCATTGTGTTTCAAGTCAAACAACTTATCGTACCATCTTAACATCTTAACATCTTTAAATTATGACATCTTAACATCGTAACATCTTAACATCTTAACATCTTAATATCTTAACATCTTAACATCTTAAAATTATGACATCTTAACATCGTAACATCTTAACATCTTAACATCTTAACATCTTAATATCTTAACATCTTAACATCTTAACATCTTAACATCTTAACATCTTAACATCTTATCGTCGACATAGCTTGAACTTAATTCAACTTGAAACATAAAACTTAAAGCTCAAAACAAGTTTCTGATAGTATAGTAGTAAAATACTTTTTGAGTTAATCATGTCGTTATTGAATATAAAGTTAAATGGTTATTATATAATAATGGTTATTAATTCTTGTTGGTACCTTCAGGAAGAGGTATCGCATCAACAATTATCAATTACTTGGAGAGTAAGCGAATCAACTACAAGAAGATAGAGGTGCTAGGGAGTGACGGTACCAACACGCTTACGGGATACAATGTAAGAATTTAATGTAATAAAAAACGACTTTGTGATCAAACGGTTTAAGGATCACTTTTTTATGATATAACGAAAACAATACCTAATTTGTAATCTTTACAGGAGGGTGCTTTAAGACACATACAGGAAATGATCGGAAAGCCCTGCTTTCTGTCTGTGTGCTTACTTCACTCGGTGGAGTTACCACTTCGTGGATTGTTCTGTGAGCTTGATAACGTGAAAGAAGGTAAATTAAATTTAAACAAACTTTCTGTAGTCCAAATTTGCATGGAATGAATTATTACGACCTTTTCTATATAGCCAGGCATAATGCATACTTTTCAATTAAATATGCAACTTCAGGAAAAGGTCAGTTTGGTGGCAGACTGGGTAAAGTTCTGTTAAGTGATGACGTATACAAAAGGAAAATTGCAAAGTTTAATACGATCTCCTGTGCTGATTTTCCGAGGTTAACGTCAACCGTTATTCAGCAGCTAAGCCAGGACAACAGAATGCTTTATCGACTTTGCCTCGCCTGTCTCGATGGTACATGCCAATTAAAAGTAAAAATGTTTTACCTATGTTTATATTAAGTAACTCTAGACTACATGTAAGACCATCTATATCTGTTCATAACTCAGATTTTGTAGTGGATTGTCTCTTTGGGAGCCAAAGAAGGAAAACAGGTAGTACAAATAATGTTTCAGGATATGTTCCTGATGACCTTGCTTCCGCAAAACTTGGAGCAATGAATCACGCACGGTGGCTGACCCTGGCATCGCGGATACTAAGGTACTACGTATCTGATCCTGTAGTCAGGAGAGAGGAGGTGGACACGCTGGCACGTTATGTGGTTCAGGTGTACTATAGGGTAAGTACTTCAATAGTTCGAGTATCACCTCGCCTAGGTCTTATCTGAGATTTTGAATAAAAATAAAAATTGCATAATATAGTTTTTGCAATTTGAATTAATTATCATGCCCCCAAACTATTGACTGTAGCTACAATACCCATTTACGTACATTTGTGCCAATCATCACATTTTTCCAGACCAGAAATTTGATGAATATTAATTATTAATCAATTTTGCTAAATATTTAAATCGTCACTTTATGAAATGAAACTAAATTTAGCCATATATTCTGTTCCTGATAAGTGATACTGTAATAATTATACTCATAACTCAAGCATTCAAATTTCAGATGCACGCTCAGATCAAACTGCGTCCTCTTATTGAGGATGGGGCTTATCATGTTTTTACAAGCCTCACACTCAATAATGACATACAACTTTCCCCAAAAGAACGAACAGCAGTTTTGAAGAAAGTTTGTAACAATAGTTACTTCGCTCATCCTGAAGCAATTATTGTTTGCAGTCTCGGTGAGAAATTAGTACATGTTTTATTTTAGTGGATATTTGTTGTCACGAAGCTCTTGTTACAGTTTAGTTATTTAAATTGTTCACCTTTGTCCCCGCTTTTGGTTCTGTTCCTTTAAATAAATGTGAATGAAAATACTCCTCAAGGTGACGCAGATAGAGCTGTTCGGGAAAAAGGCGTGGCTCTCTGCAGGCAGCTTATAGAACTAGAGCAGAAGGGCATGAACCGGACAATACGCCCGAATGGAAAACCGCGGATATTTTGCAAGCCAGAGATTAACAGAAATGCAAAATCGTACCTTGACCTTGTCATTTACAACACTGACATCGAGGATAAAGATCCGGTGAGAAAGACTAAGTCTTTCAAACCGTACCATTTATTTGGTCTCTGTTACAAAACTGCGTGCAGTAAGTTCATTTCAAATTGTATTTACTATGACGTAACTATTAATATTATATTATTGTATTAATAAAGTTATTGACATAGCTATAAGGTCAAAGTGAAAACAATACGGATGGTATTGAATTTAAAAAGGAAAGTTTATGATAACAAGTTATATTTCAGAAGAGCTGAAGTGGGCTGCAGTCACTATTCCATCGGTAGTAAGGGTGCATCCCTCTGATCCTGATCAATTCGACAGGTTCATAGAATCACCTTTGGTGACGAAATATCCCTGCCACCAGCAAGCAGTCGAAAGAGCGGTGGCACTGATGACAGAATCAAAGCTGAAGTGTGCTAACAAAGACATGAAAGCAGGACACCACATTGTTGTCTCTGAGGAGAGGCAACAAAATCCAGGAAAACAGAGGAAGTTCAAAAAACTAATGAAATGATTTATTAAAAGAGAACACTCGTTATATAATATTTTGTATGATGTTTCACAATATTGAGTTTATTCCCGAAAATTTCGAGACTACTTCTTTAAAATTAGCTTTCTCTGGATGATATGCAGACTGCAGCAAAGAAATATCAAACAGTCATAAATATGTTAGTGATTCCATCGCTATACTTCGTCCACACACTGAACTTAGCAATCTTGATTATAAGTATTAAACAATGCAATATATATATAAATAGATTTTAATTCCAAGTGTTCGTAGAATAATTGAAAACGTAGCACTGTAAATGCACCAGCTATTCAACTTATGATAACTTAATCAAATTGATGACATTCAAGTGCATTTTGAAAAAATTTACCCGATACTATGATATTTTTTATAGTAATAACACGACGTTCAATTCAAGCCCATTCAATGACTGATGTGCGGATCACAGGCTTCGTTATTGACAATAACTGAGATTAGGCAGATATAGTGGTTCCAGTCGTTACCTGGGGACCCCAGGCTGTAATATCCAGATAAATTGAAGCTGCGGCGGAATGACAATCTGGGATGAGTGCGGCCCAGGAATGCCAGCCGTTACGCCGCTCAGCTTAATGTAAAAACTGTATTACAATTGATAGCATCATTACAATTTCAATCACGTTTTAGAGCAATTTACACGAGAGTAGGACAATTATAACCTGTTTAATCTTGTTCGGCGTCATCGAAAACATAGGGTTACAAGGTTTCCGCTTCGATTTCCATCAATAAAAAATCCTTCTAATTTCGATTCTCTGGGCCAGCTGTCTGCTGGGTTTCAGAAGGTGGTACCAGATGCTGCTATAATTGAGCGCTCAGCTGCTCTAATTGGGTCCAATTACACCCGATACACGATATTATTCCATATAAGGTCTGATCAAGTAGCTTCAGCTCTGGTGACGTCACAAAATCTCCTAGTCGGCATACGACACGTTACGAATGTGATCACGTGCCCGAGGCTTTACGAATCAAGGTCACGTGATAGGATTAGCGGTCACGTGATAGGACTGAATGTCACGTGACCTCAGTTATCCCTTATATGGCACAACTAGCTGCAATTGATCAGCTCTTAATTAGGCTGAAATCCTTGACAGGCCTATAATTACCCAATTTTAAATGAACGATATCTCATCCTACAGAATGATGAGAGCGTAAACAAAATGCTTCCCGGAATCAGCACAATGCAGGGAACAAGATGCTGTTGGAATATCAATTATTCATCTTCCACCCGTAGTCCCTAGATATTCCTGTGTAAATGAAGCATAGGATCTTCCCAGCTTAAAAAGAGCGTACGTCAAGTGAACTCTTGTTAGATGAAGGTGGCGATGTGAGAGTAATTATACGTACCGTGCAGTGGTTATTGTAAGGAAAGGACCATTATAAAATAGAAACTTCATAAAAGAAAAATTGTCCATAGGGTTGGGACTAATTCAGTTATTCAACTTAAAAGACACATGAGATGTCTTTTTAAAATCCGACCGATATAACGATATATTCTCCGTTTTGGGCGCCTTAAATTTAACAATCAGGCATAATGGTACAATCACGTGGTACAATCAGTCAGCAGCTGTTCTAAGTGTCCAACATCTCGTGTTGTTATGGTAACAAGGAGAGAAACAGAGAGAAGTTATCGCGTTACTGCATGTTACCTCGAAATAACGTGTAATAGTCCCCAACATGTATGATGTATATTCAACATTCAATACCATTAAACTATTTTCACAACTACTATTAAGTACATTTATTGAGGACGTTCCAGCTAAGGAATATATTTAATGTAGTTTGAGGAGTCCTCACGTCCGACGCGACATTGGCGTTTCTCTTGTCGCTAATATATACAGTACCATAATAAATACTATACTACAATACTATATAATATAGTAATATAATATATGTAATATATACCGTACTAATTTGTATATCAGTGTATGTGAGGTTAACAGGTTAACAGCTGTACAGCTTACATCTGTTTCTTTTGTGAGTACCACTAGATGAGGTGTGTAAGTAATACAGTGACATACAGTAACATAAAGTAAGTAATATAGGTATTCTTTTTTACATATATATATGTAGTATTAATTACCTGTTACTTATGGTAAGTACAGGTAGAATATTATGAATGTTTAAAACTAAAGTAAAACTTAACTCCAATGTGAACAAGTAACTCATGTAGACTCAGATTAATAGAAAATAGAAAAAGTTCGTTTTTTGACTACATATGTATTAGTTTCGAATATGAGTTTTGGTTTCGAATAGAATATATTATATAATAATATGGCTGCAAGATACGGAACGTTTTCCTACCTTGCTCCTTTATAAAGATATTTGATACAATTTTCGACGTCCCCTAGCTTGATTTTGTGAGAACAGATGACCTGCGAGTGAAAATTTAGCTAACAAATTAAATAGAGGCGACTTATTACTTTAACAGGCAGGTTCTTTTTAAATTATCATGATTCCTAAATGTCAGATCTGAATAAGGTTTATATATTATCCTTGATATCCATGCTGCTAGTGAAATTTAAAGATCAATATCAAAGATCTGTATATATGCGTCTGCCATTATAGCCGTTTAACATTATTGAAATTCTATTATTCGCAGTGTGGTATTAATGAATAATGAACAGGTATAATGAATAATGAATAATGAATAAATAATGAGTGTCTTAAATCAGACCTCCCTAATTCCATTCTTATTCCGTAATGATTTGGAGCTACATGCGTAGATAACCCGTAAATTATTCTGATATAATTATCTTACTTTGATATTAATTATACTGGTAATGCAAATGTGTAACACAGAACTCTAAATTTAACAAGTGGTGCTAATTTGAATCCCATGATAATCGGAAAATCAATGATCTAACATGACAAATGAAATTCTTATCGCATGAGTTTAACCATGAATAAGTACAGCCGTCTGATTATTGTAATGATTGCATTTATTGCCACACTAAGATGCAATGTATAATCATGATGTTAATAGCGCTGACAGTGGCGCCAGTAACCAGTGGCGCCAGTAACCAGTTGTAGGTGAAATTAAGGAGGAAGTGGGAGGTTTCAGGGGTACACAACGACGCCGCGCCGATTAATATTTACTTATCGAGATGGATGCTTACATATCGAGTTTCTAAATACAGTAAAACATCGCCCATCTGCATCATCTCCAATTGTTTTATGGGTGGCTCTTGAAACTGAAATTATTCACATGACAGCTCTCATAATTTTAATAGCTTATTTTCCAATATTTCAGATCTACTTCATTCAAAGGAAGTCCTGATAAAAGTATAAAAGTTCAGTACTTTAATGGCACTTGGCAGGGATACTTCGCTAGTGATATCTTTATGTTCTGTGAAACCTGTGAGTATTTCAATTTGTATAGTAAAACCCCGATTTACCGCAAACCCCGATTTACCGCAGCCATCTCCTTCCCCCAAATAGGGCTTAACATACACAATGCAATGTAAACAAAAAACCTCGATTTACTGCAAACCCCGATTTGATGATTCATCATAATATAAATGTATGTGTTGTGACACAACGTTACATTGTGACAGCAAATTAGAAAGGATCTAGATATCAACTAACGATTACTATTACTTTCAGCTTTTATACATGTATATAAGCGTTAAACTAATTTAGCTTCATCGCGGTATATATATAATATGCAATATGCAATACATTGTACTGTTTACGACTTGCAGTATTCATTATCTTAAAAACGATATATTCTTATATTCTTCTGATTAGTCCGATTAACTTTACTATATCCCAATTAATAACTCTAACTTATCTCTAACTTACCTCTAACTTACCTCTAACTCACCTCTAACTTATCTCTAACTTACCTCTAAATTACCTCTAACTTAACCTCTAACTTATCTCTAACTTTAAACCTCTAAATTACCTCTAACTTACCTCTAAATTACCTCTAACTTACCTCTAACTTATCTCTAGCTTACCTCTAACTTATCTCTAACTTACCTCTAACTTACCTCTAACTTACCTCTAACTTATCCCTAAATTACCTCTAAATTACCTCTAACTTATCTCTAAATTACCTCTAACTAACCTCTAACTTACCTCTAACTTACCTCTAACTTACCTCTAACTTACCTCTAACTTACCTCTAACTTACCTCTAACTTACCTCTAACTTACCTCTAACTTACCTCTAACTTACCTCTAACTTACCTAAAATTAACCTATAACTTACCTCTAAATTACCTCTAACTTATCTCTAAATTACCTCTAACTAAACTCTAACTTACCTCTAACTTACCTCTAACTTACCTCTAACTAACCTCTAACTTACCTCTAACTAACCTCTAACTTACCTCTAACTTATCTCTAACTTACCTCTAACTTACCTCTAACTTACCTCTAACTTACATCTTACTTTTAACCTCTAACTAACCTCTAACTCACCTCTAACTTACCTCTAACTTACCTCTAACTTATCTCTAAATTGCCTCTAACTAACCTCTAACTTACCTCTAACTTACCTCTTACTTACCTCTAACTAACCTCTAACTTACCTCTAACTAACCTCTAACTTATCTCTAACTTACCTCTTACTTACCTCTAACTAACCTCTAACTTACCTCTAACTTACCTCTAACTAACCTCTAACTTACCTCTAACTTATCTCTAACTTACCTCTAACTTATCTCTAACTTACCTCTAACTTACCTCTAACTTACCTCTAACTTACCTCTTACTTTTAACCTCTAACTAACCTCTAACTCACCTCTAACTTACCTCTAACTTATCTCTAAATTACCTCTAACTTACCTCTAACTTTGGACCTAAAATTAACCTATAACTTACCTCTAAATTACCTCTAACTTATCTCTAAATTACCTCTAACTAACCTCTAACTTACCTCTAACTTACCTCTAACTTACCTCTAACTAACCTCTAACTTACCTCTAACTAACCTCTAACTTACCTCTAACTTACCTCTAACTTACCTCTAACTAACCTCTAACTTACCTCTAACTAACTTCTAACTTACCTCTAACTTACCTCTAACTTATCTCTAACTTACCTCTAACTTACCTCTAACTTACCTCTAACTTACCTCTAACTTTGGACCTAAAATTAACCTCTAACTCACCTCTAAATTACCTCTAACTAACCTCCCATTATCTCAGGTGGTAGTGGCATTGTCGATGTCGCTCTGATAACATCTTCCTCAAACTTCTTTGTTTCGCCTACATTATGGCAGGGAATTCTGGGTCTCGGCTACAAAAGACTCATGCAGGTACCGTTTACTAGGTATAAATACCTTATAAGTACCTTATAGGTGGTACCTTATAGGTGGTACCTTATAGGTGGTACCTTATAGGTGGTACCTTATAGGTAACTTATACCTTATAACTCCTACATCTTATACCACCACCGGCCACTTCCCGCAATCTACACAATACCTTTTAGCCATTTTCCCATTGCTTCACTGAAGAACACACTGTGTGTCCCGACCCTGTTAAGTGTTACCCCTAAATTACACATTACTGTTACCCCTAAATTACACCGTAAACCACTTAAACAGGCCCAGTTACCAGGCCACGGCATACTTGTTATCCAGCCAAATGTGGTAACGAGGGGTTGACAGTATTGTTCGACACTCAGGGTATTTGAATAATTCAAACACACGTTACATGCGGACGTATGGGGACCTTGTTAGTACATGGTTACTGTGCTCGTTCACAGTAACCTATACAGTTGCAGTATAAACCTATTTCACGGACACATCATAGGCTAGGCTGGTTAACACCTAATTTACCTCTAACAACGAATAACATGTCATTACTTTGTTCTGCTGTGTTTCTGTGAATCATTCGTTCAACTGTCCGCACTGTCCAGAACTCACATATTGGAAATTATGTTGCTAGTAAGTAATGGCGACCAACACGACTACCTTCATCATTCAACCTGCTCCCTTTAAAATCACGTGACCATTTCAGCCTGCTCCCTATAATATCACGTGACTATATTTCAGCCTGCTCCCTATAATATCACGTGACCATTTCAACCTGCTCCTTATAAAATCACGTGACTATATTTCAGCCTGCTCCCTATAAAATCATGTGACCATTTCAACCTGCTCCCTATAATATCACGTGACCATTTCAACCTGCTCCCTATAATATCACGTGACCATTTCAACCTGCTCCCTTTAAAAACACGTGACCATTTCAACCTGCTCCCCTTTAATATCACGTGACTATATTTCAACCTGCTCCCTATAATATCACGTGACCATTTCAACCTGCTCCCTTTAATATCACGTGACCATTTCAACCTGCTCCCTATAATATCATTTGACATTTCAACCTGCTCCCTTTAATATCACGTGACCATTTCAACCTGCTCCCTTTAATATCACGTGACCATTTCAACCTGCTCCCTATAATATCATGTGACCATTTCAACCTGCTCCCTTTAATATCACGTGACCATTTCAACCTGCTCCCTATAATATCACGTGACCATTTCAACCTGCTCCCTATAATATCATGTGACCATTTCAACCTACTCCCCATAATATCACGTGACCATTTCAACCTGCTCCTTATAATATCACGTGACCATTTCAACCTGCTCCTATAATATCATGTGACCATTTCAACCTGCTCCCCATAATATCACGTGACCATTTCAACCTGCTCCCTATAATATCACGTGACCATTTCAACCTACTCCCCATAATATCACGTGACTATTTCAACCTACTCCCCATAATATCACGTGACCATTTCAACCTGCTCCCCATAAAATCACGTGACCATTTCAACCTGCTCCCTATAATATCACGTGACCATTTCAACCTGCTCCTATAATATCACGTGACTATATTTCAGCCTGCTCCCTATAATATCACGTGACCATTTCAACCTGCTCCTATAATATCATGTGACCATTTCAACCTGCTCCCCATAATATCACGTGACCATTTCAACCTGCTCCCTATAATATCACGTGACCATTTCAACCTGCTCCTATAATATCACGTGACTATATTTCAACCTGCTCCCTTTAATATCACGTGACCATTTCAACCTGCTCCCTATAAAATCACGTGACTATATTTCAACCTGCTCCCTATAATATCACGTGACTATATTTCAGCCTGATCCGAGTACAGCTGATACCGTACTAGACAGTCTGTCTGCAAAAGGTGCAGTGAGCCAAGTGTTCAGTATTGAGCTATGTGGACGAAGAGACCAGAATACTACAAAACTTGACGGGTTACTCGTTAGTAATTGTTGTACTTTTCTTACTGTTAAACTTTTTACCTTAGTACGTCATGCTTCATGATGTTGTTTCTTTCTTTTATTCCATTGTTGTATTGTAAATGTACTATTTACATAAAAGTTTCAAATCAAATCTTTATCAAAAATCATCACGTATTAGCAGTTATTTTTCCAGGGCTGTTTCTGGCAAAATTTCCTAATTATTTTAAGATGTGGCGAGAGACATCCAACGAATATCTACTCTAAAAGGGAAAATTGATTCCTTAGTTTTATCCTGTTCTTGAAGTGATGACATAAATAATGCAATGAGAATGATTATAATATGATAATGAACCATGAGAATTATAAAACATAACTGATCATATATCCTTTAAAGGTAAGTACTATAGGTACATACTATAGGTACATACTACATTACATGTTACATGGCGAGATCTCCATCCAAAAGGATTAGTCTGCGTCATCTGCGTCATTACTTTGTATTATACAACTTCGGCGGGTAATATTTCTCCATCCTTTTCGATCTGCAGCCAATCTTCTCATACAATCAATCGTGAGTCCATTACGATCCAATCTCTGCTCAGCATCTTCAATAAATACATCATTTAAGCTCTTCCTAGGCCTGCCTCTTGATCGTTTCCCATGCTTGGGTTTCCATTCAAGTAGATAGTTAGGTAACCGATCTTCAGGCATTCTACTGACATGTCCAAACCAACGTAGCCGTTTTGTTGCTATTATGTCAGTAAGAGCAGTTATTGAAGCCCTTCTTAAAACATCTTCATTTCTTACTCGATGGAACCACCCCACCCCCAGGATTCCGCGTAAGCAGCACTGATGGAAAGACTCCAATCTTCTTGTCTGCACTTGAGTCGTGCCCCACATCTCACTTCCATAGGTCAGAATGGTAAGGTACATACTAGGTACATACTATAGGTACATACTAGGTACATACTATAGGTACATACTAGGTACATACTAGGTACATCCTCCATACATTTTTGTATGTATTGTAGTTGTGAAAACAGTTTAAAACTATCGTTCTGTAGCATTAAATATAGGTTCTGTAGCATTAAATATAGGAAAATGATGACCTTATAGTCTACTGTAAAGGCTGCGATGACCCTCAGATTGCAGATTGCAGCTTGCTAAGTATTTTCACCATATCGATACTGAAAATGTGCAGGAGAACACCTACTCTAAGATAGCATCTGATACATTATTATTATTATAAAACAGGATCTTACAGACAAAAATGATTCATAAAAATACCTTAATGTGGTAAACTGTACCCTTGAAACAGATTTTCCCAACATCTGTTGCATGCAGATATATCTTTGATTTCGTTTAATTCATGCAATATATGATACAAATACAAATAATTTCAGGAATTAAATGCTACAGCAGATGAAAGTTACCAGTACACAGATCTGGTTAAGGAGTGGTATTATCAAATAGAACTAACTGATCTCACTGTTAACGGAACTGCAATTGTTGAGGAGTGCTTTGAGGTAAGGATCTTAAAAGTGCTGTTATTAAAGCTTAATTTATTGCTGTTACATATTACAATTATAAAATGTTGAAAAGACCTAAATATCTGCAATGCGCTAGAATCTATATAAAGTAAGAGTTTAGACTGATCATGCTGCGTGTTAGTTTTAAATGATATGCAAATTTCAAGACGGGGCAGTGCCACAATAAACCAAGAAAACACCCCCTGGATGAATGTCATAGAGAGCACGTTTCCTTGATTTTTGTAGGGGATTTGTATGGGATTTGACGCTTGTAGGGGATTTATGTTCCGGGGTATTTGGAACAGGTTTAGGGGTTTAAATAGTTAGTACCTGTCCCAAACCATCAGAAAAATCAAGTTTTGACCTCCCAACCCACTCAGGCCACTCCCAGGGGCCACGCCCATCCCAAAATAGCTGAAATCCAGGTAAAATCAAGATCGAAAATCTTTACCCCTGTAGGGGATTTATGTTCCGGGGTATTTGGAACAGGTTTAGGGGTTTAAATAGTTAGTACCTGTCCCAAACCATCAGAAAAATCAAGTTTTGACCTCCCAACCCACTCAGGCCACTCCCAGGGGCCACGCCCATCCCAAAATAGCTGAAATCCAGGTAAAATCAAGATCGAAAATCTTTACCCCTGTAGGGGATTTATGTTCCGGGGTATTTGGAGCAGGTTTAGGGGTTTAAATAGTTAGTACCTGTCCCAAACCATCAGAAAAATTAAGTTTTGACCTCCCAACCCACTCAGGCCACTCCCAGGGGCCACGCCCATCCCAAAATAGCTGAAATCCAGGTAAAATCAAGATCGAAAATCTTTACCCCTGTAGGGGATTTATGTTCCGGGGTATTTGGAACAGGTTTAGGGGTTTAAATAGTTAGTACCTGTCCCAAACCATCAGAAAAATCAAGTTTTGACCTCCCAACCCACTCAGGCCACTCCCAGGGGCCACGCCCATCCCAAAATAGCTGAAATCCAGGTAAAATCAAGATCGAAAATCTTTACCCCTGTAGGGGATTTATGTTCCGGGGTATTTGGAACAGGTTTAGGGGTTTAAATAGTTAGTACCTGTCCCAAACCATCAGAAAAATCAAGTTTTGACCTCCCAACCCACTCAGGCCACTCCCAGGGGCCACGCCCATCCCAAAATAGCTGAAATCCAGGTAAAATCAAGATCGAAAATCTTTACCCCTGTAGGGGATTTATGTTCCGGGGTATTTGGAGCAGGTTTAGGGGTTTAAATAGTTAGTACCTGTCCCAAACCATCAGAAAAATTAAGTTTTGACCTCCCAACCCACTCAGGCCACTCCCAGGGGCCACGCCCATCCCAAAATAGCTGAAATCCAGGTAAAATCAAGATCGAAAATCTTTACCCCTGTAGGGGATTTATGTTCCGGGGTATTTGGAACAGGTTTAGGGGTTTAAATAGTTAGTACCTGTCCCAAACCATCAGAAAAATCAAGTTTTGACCTCCCAACCCACTCAGGCCACTCCCAGGGGCCACGCCCATCCCAAAATAGCTGAAATCCAGGTAAAATCAAGATCGAAAATCTTTACCCCTGTAGGGGATTTATGTTCCGGGGTATTTGGAACAGGTTTAGGGGTTTAAATAGTTAGTACCTGTCCCAAACCATCAGAAAAATCAAGTTTTGACCTCCCAACCCACTCAGGCCACTCCCAGGGGCCACGCCCATCCCAAAATAGCTGAAATCCAGGTAAAATCAAGATCGAAAATCTTTACCCCTGTAGGGGATTTATGTTCCGGGGTATTTGGAGCAGGTTTAGGGGTTTAAATAGTTAGTACCTGTCCCAAACCATCAGAAAAATTAAGTTTTGACCTCCCAACCCACTCAGGCCACTCCCAGGGGCCACGCCCATCCCAAAATAGCTGAAATCCAGGTAAAATCAAGATCGAAAATCTTTACCCCTGTAGGGGATTTATGTTCCGGGGTATTTGGAACAGGTTTAGGGGTTTAAATAGTTAGTACCTGTCCCAAACCATCAGAAAAATCAAGTTTTGACCTCCCAACCCACTCAGGCCACTCCCAGGGGCCACGCCCATCCCAAAATAGCTGAAATCCAGGTAAAATCAAGATCGAAAATCTTTACCCCTGTAGGGGATTTATGTTCCGGAGTTCCGGGGTATTTGGAACAGGTTTAGGGGTTTAAATAGTTAGTACCTGTCCCAAACCATCAGAAAAATCAAGTTTTGACCTCCCAACCCACTCAGGCCACTCCCAGGGGCCACGCCCATCCCAAAATAGCTGAAATCCAGGTAAAATCAAGATCGAAAATCTTTACCCCTGTAGGGGATTTATGTTCCGGGGTATTTGGAGCAGGTTTAGGGGTTTAAATAGTTAGTATCTGTCCTAAACCATCAGAAAAATCAAGTTTTGACCTCCCAACCCACTCAGGCCACTCCCAGGGGCAACGCCCATCCCAAAATAGCTGAAATCCAGGTAAAATCAAGATCGAAAATCTTTACCCCTGTAGGGGATTTATGTTTCGGGGTATCTGGAACAGGTTTAGGGGTTTAAATAGTTAGTACCTGTCCCAAACCATCAGAAAAATCAAGTTTTGACCTCCCAACCCACTCAGGCCACTCCCAGGGGCCACGCCCATCCCAAAATAGCTGAAATCCAGGTAAAATCAAGATCGAAAATCTTTACCCCTGTAGGGGATTTATGTTCCGGGGTATTTGGAACAGGTTTAGGGGTTTAAATAGTTAGTACCTGTCCCAAACCATCAGAAAAATCAAGTTTTGACCTCCCAACCCACTCAGGCCACTCCCAGGGGCCACGCCCATCCCAAAATAGCTGAAATCCAGGTAAAATCAAGATCGAAAATCTTTACCCCTGTAGGGGATTTATGTTCCGGGGTATTTGGAACAGGTTTAGGGGTTTAAATAGTTAGTACCTGTCCCAAACCATCAGAAAAATCAAGTTTTGACCTCCCAACCCACTCAGGCCACTCCCAGGGGCCACGCCCATCCCAAAATAGCTGAAATCCAGGTAAAATCAAGATCGAAAATCTTTACCCCTGTAGGGGATTTATGTTCCGGGGTATTTGGAGCAGGTTTAGGGGTTTAAATAGTTAGTACCTGTCCCAAACCATCAGAAAAATTAAGTTTTGACCTCCCAACCCACTCAGGCCACTCCCAGGGGCCACGCCCATCCCAAAATAGCTGAAATCCAGGTAAAATCAAGATCGAAAATCTTTACCCCTGTAGGGGATTTATGTTCCGGGGTATTTGGAACAGGTTTAGGGGTTTAAATAGTTAGTACCTGTCCCAAACCATCAGAAAAATCAAGTTTTGACCTCCCAACCCACTCAGGCCACTCCCAGGGGCCACGCCCATCCCAAAATAGCTGAAATCCAGGTAAAATCAAGATCGAAAATCTTTACCCCTGTAGGGGATTTATGTTCCGGAGTTCCGGGGTATTTGGAACAGGTTTAGGGGTTTAAATAGTTAGTACCTGTCCCAAACCATCAGAAAAATCAAGTTTTGACCTCCCAACCCACTCAGGCCACTCCCAGGGGCCACGCCCATCCCAAAATAGCTGAAATCCAGGTAAAATCAAGATCGAAAATCTTTACCCCTGTAGGGGATT
Organism: Bolinopsis microptera; assembly: GCF_026151205.1. Classification (NCBI taxonomy): domain Eukaryota; kingdom Metazoa; phylum Ctenophora; class Tentaculata; order Lobata; family Bolinopsidae; genus Bolinopsis; species Bolinopsis microptera. Next base: position 14,937,436 of record NC_087083.1, on the reverse strand, counting down.
TATGTTCCGGGGTATTTGGAGCAGGTTTAGGGGTTTAAATAGTTAGTACCTGTCCCAAACCATCAGAAAAATTAAGTTTTGACCTCCCAACCCACTCAGGCCACTCCCAGGGGCCACGCCCATCCCAAAATAGCTGAAATCCAGGTAAAATCAAGATCGAAAATCTTTACCCCTGTAGGGGATTTATGTTCCGGGGTATTTGGAACAGGTTTAGGGGTTTAAATAGTTAGTACCTGTCCCAAACCATCAGAAAAATCAAGTTTTGACCTCCCAACCCACTCAGGCCACTCCCAGGGGCCACGCCCATCCCAAAATAGCTGAAATCCAGGTAAAATCAAGATCGAAAATCTTTACCCCTGTAGGGGATTTATGTTCCGGGGTATTTGGAACAGGTTTAGGGGTTTAAATAGTTAGTATCTGTCCTAAACCATCAGAAAAATCAAGTTTTGACCTCCCAACCCACTCAGGCCACTCCCAGGGGCAACGCCCATCCCAAAATAGCTGAAATCCAGGTAAAATCAAGATCGAAAATCTTTACCCCTGTAGGGGATTTATGTTTCGGGGTATCTGGAACAGGTTTAGGGGTTTAAATAGTTAGTACCTGTCCCAAACCATCAGAAAAATCAAGTTTTGACCTCCCAACCCATTCAGGCCACTCCCAGGGGCCACGCCCATCCCAAAATAGCTGAAATCCAGGTAAAATCAAGATCGAAAATCTTTACCCCTGTAGGGGATTTATGTTCCGGGGTATTTGGAACAGGTTTAGGGGTTTAAATAGTTAGTACCTGTCCCAAACCATCAGAAAAATCAAGTTTTGACCTCCCAACCCACTCAGGCCACTCCCAGGGGCCACGCCCATCCCAAAATAGCTGAAATCCAGGTAAAATCAAGATCGAAAATCTTTACCCCTGTAGGGGATTTATGTTCCGGGGTATTTGGAACAGGTTTAGGGGTTTAAATAGTTAGTACCTGTCCTAAACCATCAGAAAAATCAAGTTTTGACCTCCCAACCCACTCAGGCCACTCCCAGGGGCAACGCCCATCCCAAAATAGCTGAAATCCAGGTAAAATCAAGATCGAAAATCTTTACCCCTGTAGGGGATTTATGTTTCGGGGTATCTGGAACAGGTTTAGGGGTTTAAATAGTTAGTACCTGTCCCAAACCATCAGAAAAATCAAGTTTTGACCTCCCAACCCACTCAGGCCACTCCCAGGGGCCACGCCCATCCCAAAATAGCTGAAATCCAGGTAAAATCAAGATCGAAAATCTTTACCCCTGTAGGGGATTTATGTTCCGGGGTATTTGGAACAGGTTTAGGGGTTTAAATAGTTAGTACCTTTCCCAAACCATCAGAAAAATCAAGTTTCGACCTCCCAACCCACTCAGGCCACTCCCAGGGGCCACGCCCATCCCAAAATAGCTGAAATCCAGGTAAAATCAAGATCGAAAATCTTTACCCCTGTAGGGGATTTATGTTCCGGGGTATTTGGAGCAGGTTTAGGGGTTTAAATAGTTAGTACCTGTCCCAAACCATCAGAAAAAATCAAGTTTTGACCTCCCAACCCACTCAGGCCACTCCCAGGGGCAACGCCCATCCCAAAATAGCTGAAATCCAGGTAAAATCAAGATCGAAAATCTTTACCCCTGTAGGGGATTTATGTTTCGGGGTATTTGGAACAGGTTTAGGGGTTTAAATAGTTAGTACCTGTCCCAAACCATCAGAAAAATCAAGTTTCGACCTCCCAACCCACTCAGGCCACTCCCAGGGGCCACGCCCATCCCAAAATAGCTGAAATCCAGGTAAAATCAAGATCGAAAATCTTTACCCCTGTAGGGGATTTATGTTTCCGGGTATTTGGAACAGGTTTAGGGGTTTAAATAGTTAGTACCTGTCCCAAACCATCAGAAAAATCAAGTTTTGACCTCCCAACCCACTCAGGCCACTCCCAGGGGCCACGCCCATCCCAAAATAGCTGAAATCCAGGTAAAATCAAGATCGAAAATCTTTACCCCTGTAGGGGATTTATGTTCCGGGGTATTTGGAACAGGTTTAGGGGTTTAAATAGTTAGTACCTGTCTCAAACCATCAGAAAAATCAAGTTTGACCTCCCAACCCACTCAGGCCACTCCCAGGGGCCACGCCCATCCCAAAATAGCTGAAATCCAGGTAAAATCAAGATCGAAAATCTTTACCCCTGTAGGGGATTTATGTTCCGGGGTATTTGGAACAGGTTTAGGGGTTGAAATAGTTAGTACCTGTCCTAAACCATCAGAAAAATCAAGTTTTGACCTCCCAACCCACTCAGGCCACTCCCAGGGGCAACGCCCATCCCAAAATAGCTGAAATCCAGGTAAAATCAAGATCGAAAATCTTTACCCCTGTAGGGGATTTATGTTCCGGGGTATCTGGAACAGGTTTAGGGGTTTAAATAGTTAGTACCTGTCCCAAACCATCAGAAAAATCAAGTTTCGACCTCCCAACCCACTCAGGCCACTCCCAGGGGATACGCCCATCCCAAAATAGCTGAAATCCAGGTAAAATCAAGATCGAAAATCTTTACCCCTGTAGGGGATTTATGTTCCGGGGTATTTGGAACAGGTTTAGGGGTTAAAATAGTTAGTACCTGTCCCAAACCATCAGAAAAATCAAGTTTCGACCTCCCAACCCACTCAGGCCACTCCCAGGGGCCACGCCCATCCCAAAATAGCTGAAATCCAGGTCAAATCAAGATCGAAAATCTTTACCCCTGTAGGGGATTTATGTTCCGGGGTATTTGGAACAGGTTTAGGGGTTTAAATAGTTAGTACCTGTCCCAAACCATCAGAAAAATCAAGTTTCGACCTCCCAACCCACTCAGGCCACTCCCAGGGGCCACGCCCATCCCAAAATAGCTGAAATCCAGGTAAAATCAAGATCGAAAATCTTTACCCCTGTAGGGGATTTATGTTCTGGGGTATTTGGAACATGTTTAGGGTTTTAAATAGTTAGTACCTGTCCCAAACCATCATAAAAATCAAGTTTCGACCTCCCAACCCACTCAGGCCACTCCCAGGGGCCACGCTCATCCCAAAATAGCTGAAATCCAGGTAAAATCAAGATTTCAGCCCACTCAGGCCACTCCCTTGGGCCACGCCCATCCAAAAATATCTGAAAATCCCATAAAACCCAGACTGAGAATCTTTACCACCGTATGCGATTTGTGTTCCGGGGTATTCTTTTTGGTATGACTTACTATCACCACTCATTCAAGGAATATGTTAAATCAAATAATATTCATGCTAATTTTTTTCGAATGAAGGTTCATTATCGCATTTATTTGATAGTTTTGATTATCAGATCAAGCCAAACTTTATGGAATTGTATTTGGCCATTCAAATTACGTTCGATCTGAAAAAATGAGAGTTGTAGCTTCTCATTTGACCGAGATACGAGGCATAACGAGTTTATTAATTACGTGTGATCAGGTGATTGGATTACCTGTTCAGGTGATAAGGCGACCCCGTTAAATTGCAAGGGAACCCAATTAAGGTGTCCTATCTCATAATCACCCAATCAATTTTGTTAACGAGATACATAAAATACTTGATAACTTCGTCATTTCAAATCCGTTTGGCCTCAATTTTTCAGATCAGATGCACCAATTAACTATCTACAGTAATCTGAAATAAATGGGCGTCTAGCATGTCCGGAAAGAACAATATAGGTGATTTAATATTATATGCATATGAACGTAATAGTTACAGCATGCCATCTGAAAATTTACAGGTCCATAATATGAAACACGGTGGTGGTATAAACTATAAGACACAACGTATGTAACGTTACTTTTGCCCCACCCCACCCCCTGTAACTTTTCTGGGTTAGGCGTGGCCCCTGGGAGTGGCTTGAGTGGGTTGGGAAGTCGAAACTTGATTTTTCTGATGGTTTGGGACAGGTACTACCCATTTTTACATAAAAACATGTTCCAAATACTCTGGAACATAAATCCCCTACAGGGGTAAAGATTTTCAATCTTGATTTTACCTGGATTTCAGCTATTTTGGGATGGGCGTGGCCCCTGGGAGCGGCCTGAGTAGGTTGGGAGGTCGAAACTTGATTTTTCTGATGGTTTGGGACAGGTACTAACTATTTAAAACCCCAAACATGTTCCAAATACCCCGGAACATAAATCCCCTACAGGGGTAAAGATTTTCAATCTTGATTTTACCTGGATTTCAGCTATTTTGGGATGGGCGTGGCCCCTGGGAGTGGCCTGAGTGGGTTGGGAGGTCGAAACTTGATTTTTCTGATGGTTTGGTACAGGTACTAACTATTTAACCACCTAAACATGTTCCAAATACCCCGGAACATGAATCCCTACAGGGTAAAGATTCTCAGTCTGGATTTGTAGGGGATTTGACACGGTTTTCAAATCCCCTACAAATAGTTGTGCATTGTTCCTAGGAGTGGCCTGAGTGGGTTGGGAGGTCGAAACTTGATGGTTTGGTACAGGTACTAACTATTTAACCACCTAAACTTGTTCAAAATACCCCGGAACATAAATCCCCTACAGGGGTAAAGATTTTCAATCTTGATTTTACCTGGATTTCAGCTATTTTGGGATGGGCGTGGCCCCTGGGAGTGGCTTGAGTGGGTTGGGAAGTCGAAACTTGATTTTCCTGATGGTTTGGGACAGGTACTACCCATTTAAATTACACAAAAACATGTTCCAAATACCCCGGAACATAAATCCCCTACAGGGGTAAAGATTTTCGATCTTGATTTTACCTGGATTTCAGCTATTTTGGGATGGGCGTGGCCCCTGGGAGTGGCCTGAGTGGGTTGGGAGGACGAAACTTGATTTTTCTGATGGTTTGGGACAGGTACTAACTATTTAAACCCCTAAACCTGTTCCAAATACCCCGGAACATAAATCCCCTACAGGGGTAAAGATTCTCAGTCTGGATTTGTAGGGGATTTGACACGGTTTTCAAATCCCCTACAAATAGTTGTGCATTGTTCCTAGGAGTGGCCTGAGTAAGTTGGGAGGTCGAAACTTGATTTTTCTGATGGTTTGGAACAGGCACTAACTATTTAAACCCCTAAACCTGTTCCAAATACCCCGGAACATAAATCCCCTACAGGGGTAAAGATTTTCAATCTTGATTTTACCTGGATTTCAGCTATTTTGGGATGGGCGTGGCCCCTGCGAGTGGCTTGAGTGGGTTGGGAAGTCGAAACTTGATTTTCCTGATGGTTTGGGACCGGTACTACCCATTTAAATTACACAAAAACATGTTCCAAATACCCCGGAACATAAATCCCCTACAGGGGTAAAGATTTTCGATCTTGATTTTACCTGGATTTCAGCTATTTTGGGATGGGCGTGGCCCCTGGGAGTGGCCTGAGTGGGTTGGGAGGACGAAACTTGATTTTTCTGATGGTTTGGGACAGGTACTAACTATTTAAACCCCTAAACCTGTTCCAAATACCCCGGAACATAAATCCCCTACAGGGGTAAAGATTCTCAGTCTGGATTTGTAGGGGATTTGACACGGTTTTCAAATCCCCTACAAATAGTTGTGCATTGTTCCTAGGAGTGGCCTGAGTAAGTTGGGAGGTCGAAACTTGATTTTTCTGATGGTTTGGAACAGGCACTAACTATTTAAACCCCTAAACCTGTTCCAAATACCCCGGAACATAAATCCCCTACAGGGGTAAAGATTTTCAATCTTGATTTTACCTGGATTTCAGCTATTTTGAAATGGGCGTGGCCCCTGGGAGTGGCCTGAGTAGGTTGGGAGGTCGAAACTTGATTTTTCTGATGGTTTGGGACAGGTACTAACTATTTAAACCCCTAAACCTGTTCCAAATACACCGGAACATAAATCCCCTACAGGGGTAACGATTTTCAATCTTGATTTTACCTGGATTTCAGCTATTTTGGGATGGGCGTGGCCCCTGGGAGTGGCCTGAGTAGGTTGGGAGGTCGAAACTTGATTTTTCTGATGGTTTGGGACAGGTACTAACTATTTAAACCCCTAAACCTGTTCCAAATACCCCGGAACATAAATCCCCTACAGGGGTAAAGATTTTCAATCTTGATTTGTCCTGGATTTAAGTTGTTTTGGGATGGGCATGGCCCCTGGGAGCGGCCTGAGTAGGTTGGGAGGTCGAAACTTGATTTTCCTGATGGTTTGGGACAGGTACTACCCATTTAAATTACACAAAAACATGTTCCAAATACCCCGGAACATAAATCCCCTACAGGGGTAAAGATTTTCGATCTTGATTTTACCTGGATTTCAGCTATTTTGGGATGGGCGTGGCCCCTGGGAGTGGCCTGAGTGGGTTGGGAGGTCGAAACTTGATTTTTCTGATGGTTTGGGACAGGTACTAACTATTTAAACCCCTAAACCTGTTCCAAATACCCCGGAACATAAATCCCCTACAGGGGTAAAGATTCTCAGTCTGGATTTGTAGGGGATTTGACACGGTTTTCAAATCCCCTACAAATAGTTGTGCATTGTTCCTAGGAGTGGCCTGAGTAGGTTGGGAGGTCGAAACTTGATTTTTCTGATGGTTTGGAACAGGCACTAACTATTTAAACCCCTAAACCTGTTCCAAATACCCTGGAACATAAATCCCCTACAGGGGTAAAGATTTTCAATCTTGATTTTACCTGGATTTCAGCTATTTTGGGATGGGCGTGGCCCCTGGGAGTGGTTTGAGTGGGTTGGGAAGTCGAAACTTAATTTTTCTGATGGTTTGGGACAGGTACTACCCATTTTTACACAAAAACATGTTCCAAATACCCCGGAACATAAATCCCCTACAGGGGTAAAGATTTTCAATCTTGATTTGTCCTGGATTTAAGTTGTTTTGGGATGGGCATGGCCCCTGGAGCGGCCTGAGTAGGTTGGGAGGTCGAAACTTGATTTTCCTGATGGTTTGGGACAGGTACTACCCATTTAAATTACACAAAAACATGTTCCAAATACCCCGGAACATAAATCCCCTACAGGGGTAAAGATTTTCGATCTTGATTTTACCTGGATTTCAGCTATTTTGGATGGGCGTGGCCCCTGGGAGTGGCCTGAGTGGGTTGGGAGGTCGAAACTTGATTTTTCTGATGGTTTGGGACAGGTACTAACTATTTAAACCCCTAAACCTGTTCCAAATACCCCGGAACATAAATCCCCTACAGGGGTAAAGATTCTCAGTCTGGATTTGTAGGGGATTTGACACGGTTTTCAAATCCCCTACAAATAGTTGTGCATTGTTCCTAGGAGTGGCCTGAGTAGGTTGGGAGGTCGAAACTTGATTTTTCTGATGGTTTGGAACAGGCACTAACTATTTAAACCCCTAAACCTGTTCCAAATACCCTGGAACATAAATCCCCTACAGGGGTAAAGATTTTCAATCTTGATTTTACCTGGATTTCAGCTATTTTGGGATGGGCGTGGCCCCTGGGAGTGGTTTGAGTGGGTTGGGAAGTCGAAACTTAATTTTTCTGATGGTTTGGGACAGGTACTACCCATTTTTACACAAAAACATGTTCCAAATACCCCGGAACATAAATCCCCTACAGGGGTAAAGATTTTCAATCTTGATTTGTCCTGGATTTAAGTTGTTTTGGGATGGGCATGGCCCCTGGGAGCGGCCTGAGTAGGTTGGGAGGTCGAAACTTGATTTTTCTGATGGTTTGGGACAGGTACTAACTATTTAAACCCCTAAACCTGTTCCAAATACCCCGGAACATAAATCCCCTACAGGGGTAAAGATTCTCAGTCTGGATTTGTAGGGGATTTGACACGGTTTTCAAATCCCCTACAAATAGTTGTGCATTGTTCCTAGGAGTGGCCTGAGTAGGTTGGGAGGTCGAAACTTGATTTTTCTGATGGTTTGGAACAGGCACTAACTATTTAAACCCCTAAACCTGTTCCAAATACCCCGGAACATAAATCCCCTACAGGGGTAAAGATTTTCAATCTTGATTTTACCTGGATTTTAGCTATTTTGGGATGGGCGTGGCCCCTGGGAGTGGCTTGAGTGGGTTGGGAAGTCGAAACTTGATTTTCCTGATGGTTTGGGACAGGTACTACCCATTTAAATTACACAAAAACATGTTCCAAATACCCCGGAACATAAATCCCCTACAGGGGTAAAGATTTTCGATCTTGATTTTACCTGGATTTCAGCTATTTTGGGATGGGCGTGGCCCCTGGGAGTGGCCTGAGTGGGTTGGGAGGACGAAACTTGATTTTTCTGATGGTTTGGGACAGGTACTAACTATTTAAACCCCTAAACCTGTTCCAAATACCCCGGAACATAAATCCCCTACAGGGGTAAAGATTCTCAGTCTGGATTTGTAGGGGATTTGACACGGTTTTCAAATCCCCTACAAATAGTTGTGCATTCTTCCTAGGAGTGGCCTGAGTGGGTTGGGAGGTCGAAACTTGATGGTTTGGTACAGGTACTAACTATTTAACCACCTAAACTTGTTCAAAATACCCCGGAACATAAATCCCCTACAGGGGTAAAGATTTTCAATCTTGATTTTACCTGGATTTCAGCTATTTTGGGATGGGCGTGGCCCCTGCGAGTGGCTTGAGTGGGTTGGGAAGTCGAAACTTGATTTTCCTGATGGTTTGGGACCGGTACTACCCATTTAAATTACACAAAAACATGTTCCAAATACCCCGGAACATAAATCCCCTACAGGGGTAAAGATTTTCGATCTTGATTTTACCTGGATTTCAGCTATTTTGGGATGGGCGTGGCCCCTGGGAGTGGCCTGAGTGGGTTGGGAGGACGAAACTTGATTTTTCTGATGGTTTGGGACAGGTACTAACTATTTAAACCCCTAAACCTGTTCCAAATACCCCGGAACATAAATCCCCTACAGGGGTAAAGATTCTCAGTCTGGATTTGTAGGGGATTTGACACGGTTTTCAAATCCCCTACAAATAGTTGTGCATTGTTCCTAGGAGTGGCCTGAGTAGGTTGGGAGGTCGAAACTTGATTTTTCTGATGGTTTGGAACAGGCACTAACTATTTAAACCCCTAAACCTGTTCCAAATACCCCGGAACATAAATCCCCTACAGGGGTAAAGATTTTCAATCTTGATTTTACCTGGATTTTAGCTATTTTGGGATGGGCGTGGCCCCTGGGAGTGGCTTGAGTGGGTTGGGAAGTCGAAACTTGATTTTCCTGATGGTTTGGGACAGGTACTACCCATTTAAATTACACAAAAACATGTTCCAAATACCCCGGAACATAAATCCCCTACAGGGGTAAAGATTTTCGATCTTGATTTTACCTGGATTTCAGCTATTTTGGGATGGGCGTGGCCCCTGGGAGTGGCCTGAAAGGGTTGGGAGGACGAAACTTGATTTTTCTGATGGTTTGGGACAGGTACTAACTATTTAAACCCCTAAACCTGTTCCAAATACCCCGGAACATAAATCCCCTACAGGGGTAAAGATTCTCAGTCTGGATTTGTAGGGGATTTGACACGGTTTTCAAATCCCCTACAAATAGTTGTGCATTCTTCCTAGGAGTGGCCTGAGTGGGTTGGGAGGTCGAAACTTGATGGTTTGGTACAGGTACTAACTATTTAACCACCTAAACTTGTTCAAAATACCCCGGAACATAAATCCCCTACAGGGGTAAAGATTTTCAATCTTGATTTTACCTGGATTTCAGCTATTTTGGGATGGGCGTGGCCCCTGGGAGTGGCTTGAGTGGGTTGGGAAGTCGAAACTTGATTTTCCTGATGGTTTGGGACCGGTACTACCCATTTAAATTACACAAAAACATGTTCCAAATACCCCGGAACATAAATCCCCTACAGGGGTAAAGATTTTCGATCTTGATTTTACCTGGATTTCAGCTATTTTGGGATGGGCGTGGCCCCTGGGAGTGGCCTGAGTGGGTTGGGAGGACGAAACTTGATTTTTCTGATGGTTTGGGACAGGTACTAACTATTTAAACCCCTAAACCTGTTCCAAATACCCCGGAACATAAATCCCCTACAGGGGTAAAGATTCTCAGTCTGGATTTGTAGGGGATTTGACACGGTTTTCAAATCCCCTACAAATAGTTGTGCATTGTTCCTAGGAGTGGCCTGAGTAGGTTGGGAGGTCGAAACTTGATTTTTCTGATGGTTTGGAACAGGCACTAACTATTTAAACCCCTAAACCTGTTCCAAATACCCCGGAACATAAATCCCCTACAGGGGTAAAGATTTTCAATCTTGATTTTACCTGGATTTTAGCTATTTTGGGATGGGCGTGGCCCCTGGGAGTGGCTTGAGTGGGTTGGGAAGTCGAAACTTGATTTTCCTGATGGTTTGGGACAGGTACTACCCATTTAAATTACACAAAAACATGTTCCAAATACCCCGGAACATAAATCCCCTACAGGGGTAAAGATTTTCGATCTTGATTTTACCTGGATTTCAGCTATTTTGGGATGGGCGTGGCCCCTGGGAGTGGCCTGAGTGGGTTGGGAGGACGAAACTTGATTTTTCTGATGGTTTGGGACAGGTACTAACTATTTAAACCCCTAAACCTGTTCCAAATACCCCGGAACATAAATCCCCTACAGGGGTAAAGATTCTCAGTCTGGATTTGTAGGGGATTTGACACGGTTTTCAAATCCCCTACAAATAGTTGTGCATTCTTCCTAGGAGTGGCCTGAGTGGGTTGGGAGGTCGAAACTTGATGGTTTGGTACAGGTACTAACTATTTAACCACCTAAACTTGTTCAAAATACCCCGGAACATAAATCCCCTACAGGGGTAAAGATTTTCAATCTTGATTTTACCTGGATTTTAGCTATTTTGGGATGGGCGTGGCCCCTGGGAGTGGCTTGAGTGGGTTGGGAAGTCGAAACTTGATTTTCCTGATGGTTTGGGACAGGTACTACCCATTTAAATTACACAAAAACATGTTCCAAATACCCCGGAACATAAATCCCCTACAGGGGTAAAGATTTTCGATCTTGATTTTACCTGGATTTCAGCTATTTTGGGATGGGCGTGGCCCCTGGGAGTGGCCTGAGTGGGTTGGGAGGACGAAACTTGATTTTTCTGATGGTTTGGGACAGGTACTAACTATTTAAACCCCTAAACCTGTTCCAAATACCCCGGAACATAAATCCCCTACAGGGGTAAAGATTCTCAGTCTGGATTTGTAGGGGATTTGACACGGTTTTCAAATCCCCTACAAATAGTTGTGCATTGTTCCTAGGAGTGGCCTGAGTAGGTTGGGAGGTCGAAACTTGATTTTTCTGATGGTTTGGAACAGGCACTAACTATTTAAACCCCTAAACCTGTTCCAAATACCCCGGAACATAAATCCCCTACAGGGGTAAAGATTTTCAATCTTGATTTTACCTGGATTTTAGCTATTTTGGGATGGGCGTGGCCCCTGGGAGTGGCTTGAGTGGGTTGGGAAGTCGAAACTTGATTTTCCTGATGGTTTGGGACAGGTACTACCCATTTAAATTACACAAAAACATGTTCCAAATACCCCGGAACATAAATCCCCTACAGGGGTAAAGATTTTCGATCTTGATTTTACCTGGATTTCAGCTATTTTGGGATGGGCGTGGCCCCTGGGAGTGGCCTGAGTGGGTTGGGAGGACGAAACTTGATTTTTCTGATGGTTTGGGACAGGTACTAACTATTTAAACCCCTAAACCTGTTCCAAATACCCCGGAACATAAATCCCCTACAGGGGTAAAGATTCTCAGTCTGGATTTGTAGGGGATTTGACACGGTTTTCAAATCCCCTACAAATAGTTGTGCATTCTTCCTAGGAGTGGCCTGAGTGGGTTGGGAGGTCGAAACTTGATGGTTTGGTACAGGTACTAACTATTTAACCACCTAAACTTGTTCAAAATACCCCGGAACATAAATCCCCTACAGGGGTAAAGATTTTCAATCTTGATTTTACCTGGATTTTAGCTATTTTGGGATTGGCGTGGCCCCTGGGAGTGGCTTGAGTGGGTTGGGAAGTCGAAACTTGATTTTCCTGATGGTTTGGGACCGGTACTACCCATTTAAATTACACAAAAACATGTTCCAAATACCCCGGAACATAAATCCCCTACAGGGGTAAAGATTTTCGATCTTGATTTTACCTGGATTTCAGCTATTTTGGGATGGGCGTGGCCCCTGGGAGTGGCCTGAGTGGGTTGGGAGGTCGAAACTTGATTTTTCTGATGGTTTGGGACAGGTACTAACTATTTAAACCCCTAAACCTGTTCCAAATACCCCGGAACATAAATCCCCTACAGGGGTAAAGATTCTCAGTCTGGATTTGTAGGGGATTTGACACGGTTTTCAAATCCCCTACAAATAGTTGTGCATTGTTCCTAGGAGTGGCCTGAGTAGGTTGGGAGGTCGAAACTTGATTTTTCTGATGGTTTGGAACAGGCACTAACTATTTAAACCCCTAAACCTGTTCCAAATACCCTGGAACATAAATCCCCTACAGGGGTAAAGATTTTCAATCTTGATTTTACCTGGATTTCAGCTATTTTGGGATGGGCGTGGCCCCTGGGAGTGGTTTGAGTGGGTTGGGAAGTCGAAACTTAATTTTTCTGATGGTTTGGGACAGGTACTACCCATTTTTACACAAAAACATGTTCCAAATACCCCGGAACATAAATCCCCTACAGGGGTAAAGATTTTCAATCTTGATTTGTCCTGGATTTAAGTTGTTTTGGGATGGGCATGGCCCCTGGGAGCGGCCTGAGTAGGTTGGGAGGTCGAAACTTGATTTTTCTGATGGTTTGGGACAGGTACTAACTATTTAAACCCCTAAACCTGTTCCAAATACCCCGGAACATAAATCCCCTACAGGGGTAAAGATTTTCAATCTTGATTTTACCTGGATTTCAGCTATTTTGAAATGGGCGTGGCCCCTGGGAGTGGCCTGAGTAGGTTGGGAGGTCGAAACTTGATTTTTCTGATGGTTTGGGACAGGTACTAACTATTTAAACCCCTAAACCTGTTCCAAATACCCCGGAACATAAATCCCCTACAGGGGTAAAGATTTTCAATCTTGATTTTACCTGGATTTCAGCTATTTTGGGATGGGCGTGGCCCCTGGGAGTGGCCTGAGTAGGTTGGGAGGTCGAAACTTGATTTTTCTGATGGTTTAAGACAGGTACTAACTATTTAAACCCCTAAACCTGTTTTAAATACCCCGGAACATAAATCCCCTACAGGGGTAAAGATTCTCAGTCTGGATTTGTAGGGGATTTGACACGGTTTTCAAATCCCCTACAAATAGTTGTGCATTGTTCCTAGGAGTGGCCTGAGTAGGTTGGGAGGTCGAAACTTGATTTTTCTGATGGTTTGGAACAGGCACTAACTATTTAAACCCCTAAACCTGTTCCAAATACCCTGGAACATAAATCCCCTACAGGGGTAAAGATTTTCAATCTTGATTTTACCTGGATTTCAGCTATTTTGGGATGGGCGTGGCCCCTGGGAGTGGTTTGAGTGGGTTGGGAAGTCGAAACTTAATTTTTCTGATGGTTTGGGACAGGTACTACCCATTTTTACACAAAAACATGTTCCAAATACCCCGGAACATAAATCCCCTACAGGGGTAAAGATTTTCAATCTTGATTTGTCCTGGATTTAAGTTGTTTTGGGATGGGCATGGCCCCTGGGAGCGGCCTGAGTAGGTTGGGAGGTCGAAACTTGATTTTTCTGATGGTTTGGGACAGGTACTAACTATTTAAACCCCTAAACCTGTTCCAAATACCCCGGAACATAAATCTCCTACAGGGGTAAAGATTCTCAGTCTGGATTTGTAGGGGATTTGACACGGTTTTCAAATCCCCTACAAATAGTTGTGCATTGTTCCTAGGAGTGGCCTGAGTAGGTTGGGAGGTCGAAACTTGATTTTTCTGATGGTTTGGAACAGGCACTAACTATTTAAACCCCTAAACCTGTTCCAAATACCCCGGAACATAAATCCCCTACAGGGGTAAAGATTTTCAATCTTGATTTTACCTGGATTTTAGCTATTTTGGGATGGGCGTGGCCCCTGGGAGTGGCCTGAGTAGGTTGGGAGGTCGAAACTTGATTTTTCTGATGGTTTGGGACAGGTACTAACTATTTAAAACCCTAAACCTGTTCCAAATACCCCGGAACATAAATCCCCTACAGGGGTAAAGATTTTCAATCTTGATTTTACCTGGATTTCAGCTATTTTGGGATGGGCGTGGCCCCTGGGAGTGGGATTTGACACGGTTTTCAAATCCCCTACAAATAGTTGTGCATTGTTCCTGGGACTGGCCTGAGTGGGTCAAGAGGTCGAAACTTGGTTTTGTGATTGTTTGGGTCAGGTTCTTCATATCTAATCACCAAATCATGTTCCAAATACCACGGAACTTAAATCCCCTACAGGGGTAAAGATTCTCAGTCTGTATTTTAGGGGACTTCAGCTGTTTTGGGATGGGCGGCCTGAGTGGGGTTGGATGTGTTATTTAGTTATCGGTTATATTTATATCTTATTGTGTCTAAATACGAGCAGTTTAGTGAGACCTCTAAAATCTTATTTTCGTAAATTCTACTATTATAAATATTGTAACGTACGTGCGACGCGCACAATCCCCTACAAAATCCCCTACAAAATTCAGGGAAACGTCTTCTGATGTCATATCTGGAACGCGCAAGCAAGCCACACATAAGAAAACTGGCGCGCGCAATTCGATCTGATCGATCGATCTGCATGCATGCATGCATGATCGATCTTATATAGCTTGCTTGAATTGAATTGCATGATATCCAGCTGATGATATTTATAATGGTGTTTAGCTTGCACGATATTATAGATTCGCTCTGAGCTCTCTATAACTGTACACTGTACAGTCCCTAAAAATATGAAATGCATAAATATTGAAAATATGTCTAATCATCATTATTATCCAATAACAATAATACAATTTTATATATAATCTCACGGCCACATATTTGATAAAATTAACATTCAATATTTTCAGCTAAACAAACCGCATGCGATACTAGACAGTGGCACAACTAATCTTCTCCTGCCAACAGTTGTGTACTTCAAGGTCCTGGCGGCTATTGAGTCATTTTCGTACATCGCAGCTAATGGTTCGAAGGTGGGATATGGAGAACATTTGTAAAAATATCTAGAATTCAAATAGAGAGAGATTGTTTTTATGCTCTTTTTGTTTTTAAAAGTGTAATTCAAATAAAAAGCGCGAGATTAGCATGACTTTATGTGTATTAAATATATTCTAATTTCTACTCAACATCAGAATGGAGTGACTCACGCAGACATTAACAAATTCATTGTACGAGAGAATTTCCTTTGCAAAGAAGACCTACAGTCTGTAATATTCACGTGGTTCCCAGAAATTGTGGTGAACGTAGCTTACAATAAGACTCATCAGTTCGCGGTCAATATCCCACCACAGGTTTACTTTTCAGCACTTTTCACCACTCCCAACCTTAATTTATTACGAGATTTAATTAAATTCGAGTGTATGCGCTCTCATCCCCTAAGTTGATAGGGGTCCTGGTGTTTTGTGAATATTGTTGATTAATTGGTAAAAACCACCAGAGCTAAATTGATCTTGTTTTCAGCAATACGTCAGACAAACTATGGACAGTATCAACAAACAGGGGCAGATGAGTGATAAAACTAAGTGCTATATGTAAGAAGATCAGTATTTGTATACTACTGAGATATTTTTTATATCTCTGAGAAATATCAAAGTTTAAAAGTATAAGTTCTCTCCATACATACATTGAACGTTCTGCTCATTTTGCTCCAGGGCAGAAAGTTCAAATCCGCTCTGGGGCTATAATATCAAAACCTATCTCAAAACTTAACATTTTCTACAAAGTAATACAGGAAACAATATCTTTGAAAATGAATACAGAAAATGCCCGAAAGTAGTCTTACGATCTAAAAAATTCACAACTCCCACTTATTCCTGTGCAGGTTTGGAGTGCAGAAGAGTGAAGCTGGTACGATACTGGGTGCAGCTTTTCTAGAACGACTTACTGTTCTGCACGACAGAATTACCGGAAGAGTAGGGTTCAAGATAGCTACCAGTTGTCAGGGTGAGTTTAACCAATAAGAGAGCTGTATTCTAGTCACGTGATACTTGCTAACCAATAATAGAGCTGTATTCTAGTCACGTGATACTAGCTAACCAATAAGAGAGCTGTATTCTAGTCACGTGATACTAGCTAACCAATAAGAGAGCTGTATTCTAGTCACGTGATACTAGCTAACCAATAAGAGAGCTGTATTCTAGTCACGTGATACTAGCTAACCAATAAGAGAGCTGTATTCTAGTCATGTGATACTAGCTAACCAATAAGAGAGCTGTATTCTAGTCACGTGATACTAGCTAACCAATAAGAGAGCTGCAATAGTAGCAACCTCGTAATTTAAAAATGAATGTTGAAGGAGTTAAATTAAATTGTTTCGAAAAGCTGTGAGGAATTCTTTATTATATGTCCTCATCTTTTTCAGTTTCGGATCCAGTGTTCGAAAAGACCATGTCAGGTCCTAATTTGAGAACCGACGAAGGTAATTTCAATAAAAAGTTTCGATTTTAAAATTTCAAAATGCCAGCTTAAATGCAGTTTTATTATAGCTAGTACACATTTTGATACTAGCTAGATTTAGAGTACACTCAAAAGATAGCTGCTACACTTCGCTTGTATCGTGTTATGTTGCAGTTGTGTTTATCGGGCCTGGGTAGCTCCTTTACATGATATGTATCAAAGAGCCAAAATGCTAAACAGAGCAGTCCATGAAAATACATCTTCCCAAATTAGGAAAACTGATGGTTATTATAATTACCACACAAACTCCACCAAATATTACCTTGATGATCTTACAATTACCATGATAACTCCAAAATCACCACGACAACCAGCAAATTACCCGGACAACCCCCCAGGTTGCCTGGTCCCACCACACTCTGCTTTACCAACAGTCGCGCTCACAGTAACGCTGACGCTAATCCTGACCACGCTGTGCTGTATTGCGTGTTGGTGGCACAACGAAGCGCTAAAAGCGCAGCTTGCGGCGCTGTGTCTGCGTTTTAAGCGCACTCAGAACTACACTTACATGTTGAACAGTGAGGATGAGGATGAGAGTAGTCTGCAGATGGAACTGGATGAGATCAGGACTGATATTACTCAGTGAACCAATCAGAGAGTGTTTTCTAGTCACGTGGTTAAAATCCGACCAATCAGAGAACTGTATTTCAGTCCCATGATTGAAAGCTGACCAATCACTAATGGTGCACTTTGAACTGTATTTCGTTTCTCTTAAATCAAATAACAGAGACCACAGAACATTTTATTTTTCTATTTTGACATAAAATAATCAAACACCCCACAAACACACTCCTTACTTCCCCACCTAGTCACCACCACCACCACTAACTCTGCCACTCAAAACGCTGCCTGCTGGCTCAACGGCTAAAGATGTCAACCGGCTGTCCTTTTAGGTCATACCAACCAATCAGAGAGCTTTATGAAGTAGACTCGTGACACAAACTAACCAATCAGGTGCGTCGTCCTGTCTGGAGTCAGGTGAAGCCCCCGCATGGCTCGTGTCAGTTATCGCCCTCTCCGTAGGAGCAGCAATCGTGCTGTCTGTAAGTCTGTGGTATCTTTGGAAAAGTCGTCACAATATCTGTAAATGCGGGAGCAAGAGTGAGGAGGGGCGGGTAACAGAATGCCGCGCAGAGAAACGTGTATCTGTGGCAGCTGTCGGTAATAAGGCACGGAGAATGTCAAATGTGGATAGTGGGAACACTAACAGTATTCTTGCGGGGCTGCAAGGAGGGGAGGATGATGTTGGGGGTGGTAGTATGGATGTTATCGAGGAGGATGAGGTGGTTGTTGATGAGGGTGGGCTGTGTGATGAGATTCCTGATTATGGGGTAAATACTGTAGTGTTGGAGTCTCTAACCGGGCGGGATGTTGAGGTTACTCAAGCTGGTCAGGTCGGAGTGGTTAATTCTGATGAAGAAGATATGGGGTATGAGAGTCATGAAACATTAGAGGATCAGAATGATGGGGAGAATGATCATGGTGGTGTGATTGTCAATAAGGATGATCAGGAGAATGCAGAAGAGAAGGAAACGGTGGATGAGGAGCTTGAAAAGGAGGAGGAAGTGAAGGATGTGGCAGAGAAGGAGGAGGATGTTGAGAGTTATGAGGAGACACAGGAGAATGGAGAATCAAATGTAGAAACATTACCGTTAGATCAACAACAACAAGATCATGATGATGATGTAAAAGAACCGGAAGAGATGGAATATGACTCGCAGCAGAACGATCAACCGAAGGAAAATGAGTTGGAGTCGGTTACCAAGGCAGCAGAAGAAAATGAGTTGGAATCTGCTACCATGGCAAAGGAAGAAAACGAGTTGGAATCGGTTGCCAAGGCAGCAGCAGAAAATGAGTTGGAATCGGCTACCATGACAACTGAAGAAAACGAGTTGGAATCGGTTGTCAAGGCAGCCGAAGAAAATGAGTTGGAATCGGCTACCATGACAACTGAAGAAAACGAGTTGGAATCGGTTGCCAAGGCAGCAGAAGAAAATAAGTTGGAATCTGCTACCATGGCAACGGTTGAAAATGAGTTGGAATCGGTTACTAAGGCAGCAGAAGACAATGAATTGAAATCGGCTACCATGACAACAGAAGGAAACGAGTTGGAATCGGTTGGCAAGGCAGCAAAAGAAAATGAGTTGGAATCGGCAGCCATAACAACGGAACAAAATGAGTCAGAATCAATTTCTAAAGCAACGGAAGAGAATGAGTTGGAATCGGTAATTATAGAAACAGAAGAGAATGAATTAAAGTCGATAACCATAGAAAGAGGAAGAAAAGAGTCCAATTCGGAAGAGCGAGCTGTGTTAGCAGCACTAGCTGACTCCGTGAGAGGAACAGAAGACAGCAGTACTGAGGAGTGGGACTCGGACTCCGGGGAATCCCAGTCAGAGGAGAAATCGAAGTCCGTCGAGGACTCTGATTCGGACGACAATGCATTTGTGAGAGTTGGTAATAATAGTGATATTGCAACAGAAAAATTAGAATGTGATCTGGAGAATGTAGAGGTACAATCACCGAACAACTTCACTGGTGATGAAAATGATGACGTACCTATTCATATTGATTGGAATGATTGACAAGAGTTTCCTTCTACATACGATACACACTTCACGCGATGTTTACATTTCATAGCATGTTAAATATCAGAAGTGCTCACTGATAAAGTTCTAATATTATTTTATTTTTAGCTTCACTTTCGTTTCACCAGACTTAGAAGGTAGATGTACGCTTGAAGCTGCTTAGTATATTTAGTAAAACTGGGCAGTAAATATACGACTCTAAATTTGATTTCAATTTGGTTGCATGTGTAGTGTTTTTTTTTGCTATTTTTACGATTTGTTATTTTTAATTTCACTCCATTTTTAATTTGAGATGATTGGGCTCAAAGGGGGTTTTTGAAGTTGCCCTATTTCAATGCTGAATTGCTGTATTATTATATGAAACATTCAAATCTCCATAAATTAGACTATCCAAAATCGATCGTCTTATTTCGCTTTTGTCTCATGGCGAATTTAATTCTGTACTCGGTTGCGCGCTCACTACACACTAAATCGCTTACCCTAAAATGAGAACGAACCACTCTGACTGCTGATAAAAAGAGTTTTGATATCTATATAGACTTATCAAGTGGCCTTTTTTATGATCCAAGATAAATCGCTCGCCCTTTTTTATGATCCAAGATGGCTTAATATCTGGTCTCTGAAAACCACAAATGTTGACTTGTCCGCGGGCGCGGATCGTTTTGAGTGAACTTTCAAGGCCACACCATGTGGTTCGCCGGGGCCAAAATTATCATAGATAACTATTACCTGGGGACCTCAGGCTATTATTTTCATAAACAATAGAGATTCGGCGGAATGACAGGCTGAGCGCGGCCCAGTAAAGATAACTAACCACTAACGCGCATTTAGGAGACGCGCGAAAGTTGTCACTGTTGGCATGGTTTGGGCGAGCGAATTAGTTTAACGGGTGATACTCGTAAAATATTTGTTCCATATATTGGAACCGTCGAAGTCCAACTTGGCGCGCGTCCTGGTAGGTTGTAAACCTACAAGAATTAGTAAGAGCCCATGACAACCACATTACTTTGCAAAGTTAAAAAGCTGCGATCGATCTTTTATTTAGCCCAAAATCAAACTTCTTGGTTTAATTCGAAATCTAATTTGTCCCAAATTTTGCTCCTGGGGAGCTAACTTTAAATTTACGAGATGGAAATCTTGTTGAAAACCGGAAGGCTAGGTTCTATAGATATTTTACTTTTGGAGATAGACCCCAGCCGGTAGGGTTTGCTGGGACTTTATAATGTTTTACCCATTACCGGGTGATACTAGACGACTCGTGAAATATAATATTTGTTTCAAATATTAAAGACCGTCGACGAGTCCAACTCGGCGCGTCTTAGTAGGTTTTAAACCTACAATTAATGACGAACCCTGTATTTAGCACGATGTGTTACTGGACCTGGGCCGCGCATCAAATAATGCAAATGCTTCTCGCAACCACATCTTCGTTAGATCGGCGAGATGCGCTACTGGGCCCCGCCGAACTGAGAAGAATTGACATCGTCAATCCAACCAGCAAGCTAGGTAAATAACGCGCGAAACTCATCGACGATGTTATTAATTCGAATATTATATCACCCGTTTCTTGATTATTTTTGCTAGAATAAAGAAAAATCCTTTGTTTCATAGTAAATCGTTAAAACTTTGCAATGAAATACTCAAACTAAAACGAGACAATAACTTAGAAAAAACGTGTGACAAGTCTGGCAAAAACTAATAACAAAAAACAAAAGCTATCAACATTTACATAATTTATTTGTATTATTGTAACCTATAAAACTAACCAGCTGAATGATTCGTTATAACCAAGCTTTTAAAAATAATCTATTTATATAATGCATAAAGACTGGGAAATTTTAACCTAAAAACGAAACCGTGCAGCAGTTTTATGTTTTACTGCACCAATTACATTTTAGTAGGTCATGAATAAGAGAACATGATTGATGGATCCAGAAACTAAAACCCTAAATCAACTATCAGCCTATCCGTTTAGCGTCAACAAATAAATGCTAATCAAACAGATCTTAACAGAACAATTCAATCTTCCATCTTTGCCCCATATTATTTAACTAGATTTCAGGTTGTTAGTAAACAGTTCAAATAACTCTGGGTCACGGTGTGCAGTGCTGTGTTTAACGACACGTGACGTCACACATATGATGATATCACGTGACGTCACACTTCTCAGCCCACAATCTCACGTGACGTCACAATCTCACGTGACGTCACCATCTCACGTGACGTCACAGCTCCCCACGAGTAAAGGTATTAAATAAGTTTTCCTGTTTCCTGTCTGATTCCTCAGCAGGTCCGGCTTCCTCTTTGTAATCCATCTGGTCTTTGAACACTTTGACGTAGTGTAAAGAGTGGGATAACCTGGGGTCACGTGATGTTATTAACATTGTTATTTGTTTGCATTGCATTGTTAAAATTTTTAACAACAAATTTTAATGTCACTGAAAATCTCGGTAAACTAAAATTTTTCTGGCAAATAGCGAACAAACTTAAGTGGCAAAACATATTACATGGGTCCTGATTTTAATTAATATCACTAGTATCTCGGTATAAATTAACAAATTAATGGCAAAACAAATTAAAAACGATTATTAAACTAACTGAGTTAATTAAATAATTAAATAATTAAATAATTAAATAATTAAATAATTAAATAATTAAATAATTAAATAATTAAATAATTAAATAATTAAATAATTAAATAATTAAATAATTAAATAATTAAATAATTAAATAATTAAATAATTAAATAATTAAATAATTAAATAATTAAATAATTAAATAATTAAAAACGATTATTAAACTAACTGATTAAAAGCGTTGAACAGAGTCACAACTTCTCCCCTCTCCAAATTAAGGTTCTCAGGTTTCCCTCCGCTAAATAAGATCTTTAGTGCAGTTCCCAGACCTCGTATCTGCGAAACGAAATCATTGAATATTGGTCAGTCATATTAAGTGAATTTATCAATGAAGGAAACGATAAGTTTTGAAAAGTTTCAATTTTTTAATCGTCATGAGATGTGGTAATTGGTCATTTAACATACCTGTATTTTGCCCCATAATCTGCACTTGTCACATGTTACACAGTCCATTATCTGGGATATGTTCCGGAAATGAACCAGAAATTCATTCAGGATCTCCTCGGCAGCTGGGCCTGTAATTATCATAATTCAACATTAAATTAAGGTAAATTATAATATGGGAATCACTGACATTTTCGCCATTGACGACAATATGTTTTTCTGGGAGATAAGTTGACAAAAGTTTTCCGCCATATTTGCATTTTTAATTATCTCAGTCCCACAATCACCCAATTACCAATTATTCCATAATTACCCAATTACCAATTATTCCATAATTACCCAATTACTAATTATTCCATAATTACCCAATTACCAATTAT
Source organism: Bolinopsis microptera (assembly GCF_026151205.1). Lineage (NCBI taxonomy): Eukaryota > Metazoa > Ctenophora > Tentaculata > Lobata > Bolinopsidae > Bolinopsis > Bolinopsis microptera. The sequence continues at coordinate 14,914,830 of NC_087083.1, read as the reverse complement.
TCCACAATTACCCAATCACCCCACCTTTGAAGAGCTGTTCCTCGTCGAAAGTATCAGGACACGAGAGCAGCCCCTCAACAATACTGATGGTATTTTCTTTAGTCTTGATATCCTCCTCCGGCTTACCCGTATGGAAATCCCACCTTTTCCACAGCGGCAGAGCCTGGTGTGTGATTAGGAGTTAATGTCACGTGATGAGGAGTTAATGTCACGTGATTAGGAGTTAATGTCACGCGATTAGGAGTTAATGTCACGTGATTAGGAGTTAATGTCACGTGATGAGGAGTTAATGTCACGTGATTAGGAGTTAATGTCATGTGATGAGGAGTTAATGTCACGTGATGAGGAGTTAATGTCACGTGATGAGGAGTTAATGTCACGTGATTAGGAGTTAATGTCACGTGATTAGGAGTTAATGTCACGTGATGAGGAGTTAATGTCACGTGATGAGGAGTTAATGTCACGTGATGAGGAGTTAATGTCACGTGATGAGGAGTTAATGTCACGTGATGAGGAGTTAATGTCACGTGATTAGGAGTTAATGTCACGTGATTAGGAGTTAATGTCACGTGATGAGGAGTTAATGTCACGTGATGAGGAGTTAATGTCACGTGATGAGGAGTTAATGTCACGTGATGAGGAGTTAATGTCACGTGATTAGGAGTTAATGTCACGTGATTAGGAGTTAATGTCACGTGATGAGGAGTTAATGTCACGTGATGAGGAGTTAATGTCACGTGATGAGGAGTTAATGTCACGTGATTAGGAGTTAATGTCACGTGATGAGGAGTTAATGTCACGTGATGAGGAGTTAATGTCACGTGATGAGGAGTTAATGTCACGTGATGAGGAGTTAATGTCACGTGATGAGGAGTTAATGTCACGTGATTTTTTATACTTTTAATACTTTCAACACTACTATATAACAAATAATTTGAGGTGTGACAACATGATTCGGCGGGTCACGCTATAGCAATTGCCGTGTTGAAGAGCTCTATACTACGGGTACGTATTCGTGTTGAGTGCCCTAAAAGGGAGCTGGATATTTCATTGCTGTTATCGTTTGAACGCAGTTTAGCTTGAAGAATTACGCTGTCTGTGTTATTTGAAGAAAAATCGTGATCAATCAGTTATTTCAAAACCTACCCAATAACCCCTACCCTACTACAAGGGTAACTTACTTTCAAGTTTCTGTCGCACATTTTTTCAGACCCGGCTGGATCCAGCATCATACATCGTGTCTGGGTACTGCTCTTTGAAAATGCCAGCGATACTAGAGAATCAGAAAGTTGTGCTTGGAGGTCTTGCAAACATAGCTGATGAGCACGCCAAGAAAGCCCTTGCGAGCTATAGTCCTTCACTGCCTTATGGTGAAAATAAAACTAACGTCAAGAAGTGCAATGCCCAGCAGCTAGAGGCTTGTGCAAAATTAGTTGGACTCAAAGCCAGGTCAGAGGATGGTAAGGAAAAGCTTTATCGAAACCAGGATATCCTGACTGACAGAATAATCCTGAAGATAGAGTCACTATTTGAAGCTGAATGCAGTGACTGCAAGTCAGTGTACCAGAACACACTGGAATCCGCGCCTCTTTTCACCTGCAGATTGTGCCTATTGGGAAGTCACGACTGTGAGGAGCTGAAGAAAAAGGCAACGAGTATGAGTGAAACAAATCCAAAAGGATTTGTCTGGATGTGCCACGTGTGTCTGGAAAAGAATGAATTGGAGGATATGCTGCTTTCATCAAACCCTCCAAAACAAGGCTCACTGAAACCGATTCCGAAACAAGCACTTAGTGCTAGTGTCGACAAACTGGACACTATTACAGAGTCAGAGGAAAATACAGGTAAAAGTGACCATGAGATTGAAAGTGAAGAAGAAAAAGCAGAGTCATCAGAGAGGATAAGCCCACGAAGAGGTCGTGATGAGACAAGGGAGACGAGGGAGAGGAATCCCAATACCTCAGGGCACAAGAAAGAACAAATCTGTGAGCTCTTCAAGAAAAGGGCATGCCCACATGGACGAACTGGCAAAGTCCTTGTAGACGGCAAAACCTGTGAGAGGAGCCACCCTAAGAGATGTTACAAGTTTTGCGACTTTGGGGCCAAGCATCAGAATGGGTGCAAGAAAGGTAAAAAGTGCCTATACTGGCATCCCAGAATATGCAAGTTTTCCATTAAAAACATCAGATGTGAAGACGATCAATGTACCTTTCAACACCTGGTGTTTACCCGCAACGGTCCTGGCCACGGAAAAGAAGAAGAACGAGAGACTTACAGACGAGTAGAAAATACTACTGAGCCCTACAGACGAAATGCGCTTCCCAAATTCAGCATTGCTTCGTCAGGATACACTACGTATCCCCCAACCATCAACAAGCCACGAGTAGAAAACCAAGAGAAGAAGACTGATCAAGATGAGTCTTTTTTATTGAAGCTCATCGAGAACATGAAGGCTGGTTTTCAGGAACAAATCGATGGCCTGAGAAACGAGATTATCATCGGGAGGGGGAAAGAGGTCCAACGCCAACCGATTCCCCAGCAACTGAACCCCACGGAGCTACCATGCCACCCCGCAACTCGAGCTGTTCCGGGACTGCACCCGCCCATCCCATACCCGTACATGATGGCACCACAGTGGTTCAGCCAGAACTTTCCACCATTGTCCTCTTAAATGGACAGAGCGTATCTCCGGCAGCTACTAGCAGCTCTAGATGGAAACTACCCTACATCCAGGAAACCATCATCGAAGGAAGTAGCTGCCCCCCACCATTCATAGCCATAACCGAGTCATGGCTAAAGAGTTACATCTCTGACGCTCAGGTGCAGATAAAAGACTATCAATCGTTTAGATCTGATAGACCAGAGAGAGTAGGAGGAGGTTGCCTCCTCTATGTTCATGACCAGCTAGTGGTGACAGAAACCGATCACTACGAGGATAGAAGCAATAACATGGTCATGTGCTATGTTAAGTCATGCAACACCCTTTTTGCTACTGTCTACAGGCCCCCTGGAGCAGATACTTCAGGCTGGAAGAACTTACTAGACAGACTGCAAGCCAAAATAGACGCGATCTCAGAAAATACAACGGTGCCAGACATATACGTTGTTGGAGATTTCAACTATCCAGAGATAGACTGGGAACATGGAGGCTTAAGAAGTGAAGCCAGGTGTCATGATTTTATAGAGTTTATAGACCGTAACTTTCTAACACAGGTCGTAAACCAGTCGACAAGAGAAGGTAGCACCCTAGATCTTGTACTTACAAATGTTCCTAGGTATGTCGCAGAAGTAAAGGTGAACCCCACATCTTTATCAGACCACAGCTTGGTCGAAATTCAGCTTGGTTTTAATATGACTGGAAGAAAGAAGAACGAAACCAGCAAGATCGACCCAAACTCTTTCAGGGCGGTTGACTATCACAAAGCCGATTTTGTGGCAATCAGTGATTGCCTTCAGAAAGTCGACTGGCTGAAGCTCTGGGAACTCTGTGACGAGGACTTGAACGCTTTTCTGGAATTGTTCAAGCTAACAGTGCTCCAGATAACCTTGGAGTTCTCCCCAAAGAAAGAGAGTGCAGCGGAGATTACCTCAAGAAAGAGAAGAGGGAATAAGCACGTTTATGTCATGAAAAGAAGACGAAGGAAGATGAATGCTAGGATACGTGCATTACAGGAAATGAATCCTAGCTCGAGTTTAATCCCTAAACTGAAAACGGAGGTTTCACTGCTGTGTTACTCCATACAGGAAGGGACCCTTGAGAAACTGAACAAAAAAGAACTCCGGGCAGTCGATGCAATAAAGAAGAACCCCAAATACTTCTTTTCGTATGCCAAGCGTCTCCAGAAGACCAGATCTACGATCCCGGTGTTGAGAGATGAGACTGGGGCATTAGTGGACGACCCCAGTATCAAGGCAGAGTTACTTCAGAAGCAGTACCAGAAGGTATTTAGTAACCCTATGAGTGCCGATATTGATGAATGTATGAAGAGTCAAGGATTACCTCAGGGACTGGATTCCGGATTCAACGAGCTAAGCTTCACAAGAAAAGATATCATTGAAGCATTAGGAGAACTGGATCCCTATTCGGCCGCACCTGACGGAGAGATTCCTGCTAGGATACTCACAGCCTGCAAAGAACAACTTGCAGACCCGCTTACACTCCTCTGGCAGGAATCGTTCAGCAGTGGGTATATACCAGCGGAATTAAAGACCCAATATATCACCCCTATCTATAAGAAGGGGGACAGAACGGACCCAGCAAACTATAGACCAGTGTCTTTAACCTCGCACATCATAAAGACATTTGAGCGTGTAATCAGAAAAAACCTGGTTCGTCATTTGGAAGAGAACATGATGATCAATACGAACCAGCATGGGTTCAGAAAAAAGAGGAGTTGCATGACGCAGCTTCTCAGTCACATCGAACAGATCTACAAATCACTCAACAATGATGAAGAAGTTGATGTGATTTACCTCGACTTTGCCAAAGCTTTTGACAAGGTCGACCATGCAGTGCTGCTAGCCAAGCTTGGTCGATACGGAATTGGTGGTCAGGTTTTAAGGTGGATCAAAGAGTTTTTGCTAAACAGAAAACAAACAGTCGTTGTTGAAGGTCGCAAATCATCCTTCCAGCCAGTGGCAAGTGGGGTGCCACAAGGGACAGTCCTAGGACCGATCCTATTTATCCTGTACATCAACGATCTGTTGAACAGCATTAGCTATAGTAACGGATTCAGCTTTGCAGACGACACAAAGCTGATTGGGGCTATCCGAGGAATGAGTAGTGTGGAGTTACTGCAAGATGATCTCAACATAGTCATCGAGTGGTCACGTGTTAACAACATGGAGCTACACGAACAGAAGTTTGAGGTTGTAAACTACCCCCTGAATGGATCAAAAGCTCTAAGAGAGCTCCCGTTCTACCCAGAGACTGTTGAGTATACTACACCAAAAGGACACGCAATATCACCACAGGAAACTGTCAGAGACCTTGGAGTGTATGTTAGCAGCAGTAGGTCATGGGGTCCTCACATTGAGAAGACAGTTCAAGGAGCTAGAAAAATGGCGGCTTGGACATTGAGTGCCTTTAGAGACCGGTCACAAGTAGTCATGCTGACTTTATACAAAAGCATGGTTCGCTCCAAGCTAGAGTACTGCTGTCCAGTCTGGAACCCTACAAAAGTCACAGAGATACAAAAGCTGGAGACTGTACAGAGATCCTTTACTAGAAAGATATCTGGCTGCCGTGATCTCCAGTACTGGGACAGGCTGAAGAAGCTTAAGTTGATGTCCCTCAGAGGCGGAGAGAGCGTTATTCCATTATTCATGTATGGAAAATTCTTAATGAACATGCTCCGAACGATACGGGCTTCGAGTTCAAGTCTCATCAAAGGCATGGTATTAAGGCAGAGATCCCAGCCATGAACAAAAGCGCACAGTTGTCGGTAAGAACAGATTACGACAACAGCTTTAGAGTTAGAGCAGCTCAGCTCTTCAACGTGCTCCCATCGGAGCTCCGGAGTATCACATTGCTAGACAGTTTCAAAGTTGGTCTAGGCAGATTTATGGAACAGTACCCAGACACACCACCGGTTCCGGGCTACACTCCGACAAACGATAACTCAATGCTGAGCTGGAGGAGGACGCACTCGATGCAGTTGTCCTGAGCACGCCCTGCCAAACTCACCAAAACGTACCAAAACGTACGTACGATTAGGAGTTAATGTCACGTGATTAGGAGTTAATGTCACGTGATGAGGAGTTAATGTCACGTGATGAGGAGTTAATGTCACGTGATGAGGGCAGTGGTCACGTGATATTATTATGATGATTGTAAGTATTTTTATAGGCATCTTTTCATAATCACAAGTCAACAAGCCAACAAGTCAACAAGTAAACAAGTAAACAAGTCAACAAGTAAACAAGTGAACAAGTCAACAGAGCACTAACCTCAACATACAAAACTTCTGGAAGTTTCTTTCTTAAAGCTTCTAGAAGCTTCTAGAAAGAAGCTTAGTACCACTAACCTTAGTTATGGCTCTCATTTCAACGAGATACACAAAGTACAGGTTCTTCAGCCAGTGTGGCCCTTCTCCAGCTGTGGATTCCGGTAAAAACCTTCTCGTAAATTCTGCCAAGTTAGGTCCCCACTTCTGTCCGAAAAAATCTGAAGACATTATATACAGATTATAGACGATTTAAAACATGTATTTTGAAAGCTCCTGCTAAAACAAACTTTTCGTATCTCTTATATGTTTTAAAACAAATCCCCCTCCAGGTTACAGATTTTAACGGTGAGATAAAAACTGAAATGTGCACTATACTATACTAAAACCCTGTAAATATTATTGTTATTCCAAGCTTTCCAAAACCGTGTTTTAAATAATCAGCGATATGAGAAATCAATTTAACTAGCGTATCTTTGAATTTACGCCGTATTATGCCCTAAACATAAATACCCCGTATTAAATACGGGGTATTTAGCAAATATCCTAACCTTGGACTGGGTATTTAGCAGCTAGATGTATGCTGATTGAGGAATGTAATCCCGAGACTGCTCTGAAGAATACACGCTTCTCTTTACACATATAGTTGATTGACTTGTGTGTCAGATCTAGAAACAAACTGTCTTTCTTCGGTCTGAAACGAAGTTATTATGTTACTAGTGTAACCCGTGCCTACGGCCGGGACTTCACTATCGCAGTGGAAATGCAAAAGTAAAAACCCGCCTATTATATTTGAAAACACGCATAACATTGTCGTATGAAAGTATGAACTCTCTCTCTACAGTCCAAACAGACCGCAATGAGTACAATCCCCCCTTATAGTATTATCTTGTGGCTAACCTAATTATGATTCATGTACCAACGCTACATAATATACAGTTATGGGAGAGAGATAGCGAGGAGGGAGAAAAATAGAGGCAATATTTTGTAAATTACAAATTACAACACACTAACTTGAAACAGTTCTCCTGATAAATGCTTCTCCAGATCCTCCATGAAGGTTCGCCGCTATATCCCGTATAACTCTCAGGATTCTGAAGCAAGTCGTAGAACTCCGCCTTCTCAGAATCTTCATCTGTTATGAACAAAGTTAATTAAGAAAATGGATAACTAGGTGTTTTTAGTATTTATATTTTGGAAAATATTTGCCAGTTTATTAGATTTGCCAGTTTATTAGCGTGGACGATTGTTTGGAAAATTTGTGTGATTCCATACAAAATAACGTTCGCGCGCGCCGCATATGTCGGTATGTAGAACTTCCAAATTGCACTTGCCCGAAAATCAAGGCTATAAAGTATAACTGTATACCTTTTCCAAAACCTACCAGCATCAAAATGTATTACTATTAGTTTACCTTACTCGGGAACATTATAGCGGGTTAATTTATGACTGGGAAAATTAATGACCGGGAAAAATATGGCGGAATTTTCCAAAACCCACCACTTTATCCCAGTCATAATATTCCCGAGTAAGGTAAATAGTGTTTACATACCAACCTTGATGCCATTTTCTTACCTTCTTGTACACAAAAGTTAATATTATCAGACTCCTGTTTCTCCAGATTCTGAAGGGCAGCTATTCGGTCATCGCTGAAATGGACATAATATTGTTTAGTTGAAGTAGCAATGATTAATTTAATCGGTGATAAATTGACCACGAGCTGAGCCCCATGGAGGGGGAAGTTATTAGCATATTGAGACAGTTTTAAAGCATTTTCACGATATAACTGTAGCAGTAAATCCAAATAATGGGATTCCCACAAACAGTAATAACGTCACACACTGCACCACATTCATTCACTTGAGGCAACCAATTACCATACTTATATTATAATAATTAAATAACCCACTTGTATTAGGGAACTAACAGTTCGAAATGCGCGGCTCCACCTGGGCACGTGTCGTCTGAGATATCGAAGCTTATTCTCGAACATTCTCAGCGCATAGTCTACATTGTATTGGGACTATGAGGAATGTTCCAGGTAGATGCCCCCCTCCCCCCTCCCTCTAGAAGGTTACTAATTACCAATTACTAATTACTAATTACCTTATAAAATTGTTGATCTTGCTGAGTTCCCTCTCCTCCTCACATGTAGGTATTGTTGACTTGTTTGTGTTTTCTGCTAACCCCGAGGGTACCTCCGCCTGTCAAAAAGTC
>NC_087083.1:14875004-14906568 GCF_026151205.1 Bolinopsis microptera | reverse complement strand
TGAAAATTTTAAAAAGATTTTACAACTATTACATACTTTACATAGTGAACATATTTTACATACTTGACATACTTTACATACTTTACATACTTTACATACTTTACATACTTTACATACTTTACATACTTTACATACTTTACATACTTTACATACTTTACATACTTTACATACTTTACATACTTTACATACTTTACATACTTTACATACTTTACATACTTTACATACTTTACATACTTTACATACTTTACATACTTTACATACTTTACATACTTTACATACTTTACATACTTTACATACTTTACATACTTTACATACTTTACATACTTTACATACTTTACATACTTTACATACTTTACATACTTTACATACTTTACATACTTTACATACTTTACATACTTTACATACTTTACATACTTTACATACTTTACATACTTTACATACTTTACATACTTTACATACTTTACATACTTTACATACTTTACATACTTTACATACTTTACATACTTTACATACTTTACATACTTTACATACTTTACATACTTTACATACTTTACATACTTTACATACTTTACATACTTTACATACTTTACATACTTTACATACTTTACATACTTTACATACTTTACATACTTTACATACTTTACATACTTTACATACTTTACATACTTTACATACTTTACATACTTTACATACTTTACATACTTTACATACTTTACATACTTTACATACTTTACATACTTTACATACTTTACATACTTTACATACTTTACATACTTTACATACTTTACATACTTTACATACTTTACATACTTTACATACTTTACATACTTTACATACTTGCTTCTCCCCCAGGAAATCTTCACCTACATCAACATGATATGGTCAGCTCCACTGCAGATAATCCTAGCTATGTACCTGTTGTACCAGGAGCTGGGAGCTAGCACCTTTGTTGGGATCAGTGTCACTATCATCATGTTACCTTTTAACTCTGTTCTTATGGGCAAGATGCACGGCTTTCAGGTGGGTCACACCACGCGGTATATAATAACGGTTACGTCACGTGATTCTTGTGACGTCACGTGATTCTTGTGACGTTACGTGATTGTTTGTGACGTCACGTGATTGTTTGTGACGTCACGTGATTGTTTGTGACGTCACGTGACATTGTGTGAACACATCACTTCCCTCTTAATGCACGTGTTTACTCCTCAGCGAACTATAATGAAGATAACTGATCAGCGGGTGAAGAAGACAAATGAAGTTTTAGATGGGATAAAAGTTATTAAACTGTACGGTTGGGAGGATTCCTTCCTCAAGGTATTTATCTTCTAGTTTAAACAGAGGAGCTTTCATAAGTCTATTAGAGACACTTACTAAAGACATAATGAAGGAGATATAGCTAGGAAGGGGGGGGGGGGGCCAGGAAGCTCACTAATATTATATCCTCCAAAGTCACGTTATTTTGAAGGTCATCTATTTAAACTTTGTTTAACCCTGATACATTATAAATTTAATTTGGCTACTTTTACTGTAAAGGTTTTTTATAAATGTTTCTCAGTTTTTAAGGGTTTTTTAAACTCAGATTTTTACTTTTGTATAGGGTCATTGTGATATTATCTATTAATGCTTTTCATACAAAGTTATAACGAATTATTCGTGTCGTGCATCCTGGGTTTGGACAGGATATGCCCGCTTAAAATATTTCCATCACGTTACATTACATAATTCTCAATAGATGTAATAGATTTGTAGTGTTGTAATTAGTTACTATATATTGTTTGAATACTATCTCCACTGTATTATATTACAGGAGGTGGACGGTATAAGGTCTCATCTCCACTATATTTCAGGAGGTGGACGGTATAAGGTCTCATCTCCACTATATTTCAGGAGGTGGACGGTATAAGGTCTCATCTCCACTATATTTCAGGAGGTGGACGGTATAAGGTCTCATCTCCACTATATTTCAGGAGGTGGACGGTATAAGGTCTCATCTCCACTGTATTTCAGGAGGTGGACGGTATAAGGTCTCATCTCCACTATATTTCAGGAGGTGGACGGTATAAGGTCTCATCTCCACTATATTTCAGGAGGTGGACGGTATAAGGTCTCATCTCCACTATATTTCAGGAGGTGGACGGTATAAGGTCTCATCTCCACTGTATTACAGGAGGTGGACGGTATAAGGTCTCATCTCCACTATATTTCAGGAGGTGGACGGTATAAGGTCTCAAGAGTTGGGGGCAATGAAGAGTCGCATAAAGTTTGGTATTATCATAACCTTTATGTGGACCTGTTCACCTATACTTGTTAGTATTAAAACTTTTCAATACCATTATATCACAACTAACAAGTACCGTATGTAATACCATTATATCACAACTAACAAGTATGGAATGGAATACCATTATATCACAACTAACAAGTATGGAATGGAATACCATTATATCACAACTAACAAGTATGGAATGGAATACCATTATATCACAACTAACAAGTATGGAATGTAATGAAACACGTGATCTGATCACATGATCTAAAGTAAAGTAAATATCACTGCAGGTGTCTCTCCTATCCTTCCTGTGTTACAGTCTGCTAGGTAACAATCTGACATCAGAGAAGGCTTTTGTTTCTCTCACGCTCTTCAACATTCTCCGCTTTCCTCTAGTTATGTTGCCTAACATGATCACACAACTAATACAGGTTCAGATACTAGTATCTTGTAAAACCAATTATTGAAAATTAAGTTCTAACTTTAAATAATTTAAGTCCACAGATATGTTCTTCCTCGCTAATAACAGCAGATTTATTAAAGAATTTAAAATAAAAACTTATAATAAAAGGTTTGCCATTAAATACAGGCAAGAGTAAGTATAGTTCGTATCAAGACATTCCTGAACCTGACGGAGCTGGAGGAGGATGCTGTTATAAGTGGGGAGGCGGACTCTCCTACTGCTGCACAGATCAAAGGGGGCAAGTTCTCCTGGGACATGAAGGATGAAGTCAACACTGTCACCTTGGATAAGTGAGCAGTCACGTGTTATGTGCAGTCACGTGTTATGTGTAGTCACGTGTTATGTGTAGTCACGTGGTATGTGTAGTCACGTGTTATGTGTAGTCACGTGTTATGTGTAGTCACGTGTTATGTGTAGTCACGTGTTATGTGTAGTCACGTGTTATGTGTAGTCACGTGTTATGTGTAGTCACGTGTTATGTGTAGTCACGTGTTATGTGCAGTCACGTGTTATGTGTAGTCACGTGTTATGTGTAGTCACGTGGTATGTGTAGTCACGTGTTATGTGTAGTCACGTGTTATGTGTAGTCACGTGTTATGTGTAGTCACGTGTTATGTGTAGTCACGTGTTATGTGTAGTCACGTGTTATGTGTAGTCACGTGTTATGTGTAGTCACGTGTTATGTGTAGTCACGTGTTATGTGTAGTCACGTGTTATGTGTAGTCACGTGTTATGTGTAGTCACGTGTTATATGTAGTCACGTGTTATGTGTAGTCACGTGTTATATGTGTATTATGTTTATGTTGTGTCGTCTTGGTCGTAATTATATAGTTGAAGTTTCATATAAGTTACTAATCAAATCCTACAATCTCAGTATAAACGTTACAATCCCGCGGGGGAAACTAGTAGCTATAGTGGGAGCTGTAGGATCCGGCAAATCTTCCCTGGTTTCAGCCATGTTGGGAGAAATGGACAAAATGGAGGGTGAAGTCTACTTGAATGTGAGTTATTAACGGACTGTAAGCCACGTACCCCAAATATCTTGGGTTATTATAATGTTCCCTATTGGCAGGGTTCAGTAAGCTACGTACCCCAAGTATCCTGGGTTATTATAATGTTCCCTATTGGCAGGGTTCAGTTAGCTACGTACCCCAAGTATCCTGGGTTATTATAATGTTCCCTATTGGCAGGGTTCAGTTAGCTACGTACCCCAAGTTTCCTGGGTTAATATAAAGTTCCCTATTGGCAGGGTTCAGTTAGCTACGTACCCCAAGTATCCTGGGTTATTATAATGTTCCCTATTGGCAGGGTTCAGTTAGCTACGTACCCCAAGTTTCCTGGGTTATTATAATGTTCCCTATTGGCAGGGTTCAGTTAGCTACGTACCCCAAGTATCCTGGGTTATTATAATGTTCCCTATTGGCAGGGTTCAGTAAGCTACGTACCCCAAGTATCCTGGGTTATTATAATGTTCCCTATTGGCAGGGTTCAGTTAGCTACGTACCCCAAGTATCCTGGGTTATTATAATGTTCCCTATTGGCAGGGTTCAGTTAGCTACGTACCCCAAGTATCCTGGGTTATTATAATGTTCCCTATTGGCAGGGTTCAGTTAGCTACGTACCCCAAGTATCCTGGGTTATTATAATGTTCCCTATTGGCAGGGTTCAGTTAGCTACGTACCCCAAGTATCCTGGGTTATTATAATGTTCCCTATTGGCAGGGTTCAGTAAGCTACGTACCCCAAGTATCCTGGGTTATTCTAATGTTCCCTATTGGCAGGGTTCAGTTAGCTACGTACCCCAAATATCCTGGGTTATTATAATGTTCCCTATTGGCAGGGTTCAGTTAGCTACGTACCCCAAGTATCCTGGGTTATTATAATGTTCCCTATTGGCAGGGTTCAGTTAGCTACGTACCCCAAATATCCTGGGTTATTATAATGTTCCCTATTGGCAGGGTTCAGTTAGCTACGTACCCCAAGTATCCTGGGTTATTATAATGTTCCCTATTGGCAGGGTTCAGTTAGCTACGTACCCCAAGTATCCTGGGTTATTATAATGTTCCCTATTGGCAGGGTTCAGTTAGCTACGTACCCCAAGTATCCTGGGTTATTATAATGTTCCCTATTGGCAGGGTTCAGTTAGCTACGTACCCCAAGTATCCTGGGTTATTATAATGTTCCCTATTGGCAGGGTTCAGTTAGCTACGTACCCCAAGTATCCTGGGTTATTATAATGTTCCCTATTGGCAGGGTTCAGTTAGCTACGTACCCCAAGTATCCTGGGTTATTATAATGTTCCCTATTGGCAGGGTTCAGTTAGCTACGTACCCCAAGTATCCTGGGTTATTATAATGTTCCCTATTGGCAGGGTTCAGTTAGCTACGTACCCCAAGTATCCTGGGTTATTATAATGTTCCCTATTGGCAGGGTTCAGTAAGCTACGTACCCCAAGTATCCTGGGTTATTATAATGTTCCCTATTGGCAGGGTTCAGTAAGCTACGTACCCCAAGTATCCTGGGTTATTATAATGTTCCTTATTGGCAGTGTTCAGTTAGCTACGTACCCCAAGTATCCTGGGTTATTATAATGTTCCCTATTGGCAGGGTTCAGTAAGCTACGTACCCCAAGTATCCTGGGTTATTATAATGTTCCCTATTGGCAGGGTTCAGTAAGCTACGTACCCCAAATATCCTGGGTTATTATAATGTTCCCTATTGGCAGGGTTCAGTTAGCTACGCACCCCAAGTATCCTGGGTTATTATAATGTTCCCTATTGGCAGGGTTCAGTAAGCTACGTATTCCAAGTATCCTGGGTTATTATAATGTTCCCTATTGGCAGGGTTCAGTAAGCTACGTACCCCAAGTATCCTGGGTTATTATAATGTTCCCTATTGGCAGGGTTGAGTAAGCTACGTACCCCAAATATCCTGGGTTATTATAATGTTCCCTATTGGCAGGGTTCAGTAAGCTACGTACCTCAAATATCATGGGTTATTATAATGTTCCCTATTGGCAGGGTCAGTAAGCTACGTACCCCAAGTATCCTGGGTTATTATAATGTTCCCTATTGGCAGGGTTCAGTAAGCTACGTACCCCAAGTATCCTGGGTTATTATAATGTTCCCTATTGGCAGGGTTCAGTAAGCTACGTACCCCAAGTATCCTGGGTTATTATAATGTTCCTTATTGGCAGTGTTCAGTTAGCTACGTACCCCAAGTATCCTGGGTTATTATAATGTTCCCTATTGGCAGGGTTCAGTAAGCTACGTACCCCAAGTATCCTGGGTTATTATAATGTTCCCTATTGGCAGGGTTCAGTAAGCTACGTACCCCAAATATCCTGGGTTATTATAATGTTCCCTATTGGCAGGGTTCAGTTAGCTACGCACCCCAAGTATCCTGGGTTATTATAATGTTCCCTATTGGCAGGGTTCAGTAAGCTACGTATTCCAAGTATCCTGGGTTATTATAATGTTCCCTATTGGCAGGGTTCAGTAAGCTACGTACCCCAAGTATCCTGGGTTATTATAATGTTCCCTATTGGCAGGGTTGAGTAAGCTACGTACCCCAAATATCCTGGGTTATTATAATGTTCCCTATTGGCAGGGTTCAGTAAGCTACGTACCTCAAATATCATGGGTTATTATAATGTTCCCTATTGGCAGGGTCAGTAAGCTACGTACCCCAAGTATCCTGGGTTATTATAATGTTCCCTATTGGCAGGGTTCAGTAAGCTACGTACCCCAAGTATCCTGGGTTATTATAATGTTCCCTATTGGCAGGGTTCAGTAAGCTACGTACCCCAAGTATCCTGGGTTATTATAATGTTCCCTATTGGCAGGGTTCAGTAAGCTACGTACCCCAAGTATCCTGGGTTATTATAATGTTCCCTATCGGCAGGGTTCAGTTAGCTACGTACCCCAAGTATCCTGGGTTATTATAATGTTCCCTATTGGCAGGGTTCAGTAAGCTACGTACCCCAAGTATCCTGGGTTATTATAATGTTCCCTATTGGCAGGGTTCAGTTAGCTACGTACCCCAAGTATCCTGGGTTATTATAATGTTCCCTATTGGCAGGGTTCAGTTAGCTACGTACCCCAAGTATCCTGGGTTATTATAATGTTCCCTATTGGCAGGGTTCAGTTAGCTACGTACCCCAAGTATCCTGGGTTATTATAATGTTCCCTATTGGCAGGGTTCAGTAAGCTACGTACCCCAAATATCCTGGGTTATTATAATGTTCCCTATTGGCAGGGTCAGTAAGCTACGTACCCCAAATATCCTGGGTTATTATAATGTTCCCTATTGGCAGGGTTCAGTAAGCTACGTACCCCAAATATCCTGGGTTATTATAATGTTCCCTATTGGCAGGGTTCAGTAAGATACGTACCCCAAATATCCTGGGTAATTATAATGTTCCCTATTGGCAGGGTTCAGTTAGCTACGTACCCCAAATATCCTGGGTTATTATAATGTTCCCTATTGGCAGGGTTCAGTAAGCTACGTACCCCAAGTATCCTGGGTTCTAAACGACTCCCTAAAAAACAACATCCTATTTGGGGCTCCTTGGAACAAGTGTTATTACAAGGAAGTAATAACGAGCTGTGCCCTGGAGACTGACCTTCAGATACTTCCTAATGGAGACAATACTGAGATTGGAGAGAAGGTACTTTATTAAATTATTATTATTATAAATATTATTAATTATTATAACAACAATCCTAAGAACTTTATTGGCAGCTGTCTCAAAAGATAAAACTAAACTTCCATGTAACTCTATCAAGAGCAATGACTGTCAAATCTTCAAAATCTGAAATTGAACACAGAGAACTTTTATTACATTATAACAAAATCATCACGTGACGTCACAAATATCGCGTGACGTTATCTATCAACTATAGAGTACAACAACTTTATAACACTCCTCAACTCGGTGACCACGTGTCGGACACGTGACCACGTGTCCGACAAACTGGTGCTGTACACCCCTCCCCTGTACCATAACCTAACTTGTAGTTATTACATGTATTAGTATTGCCTTATCCTCTAGGGATTAGGAAGTGTAAATATACGCATATTAATTTACAACATCGTATCAGCTATATGGGATGAGAAGTGCACTGTACTACTGCGCAGTTTACTGATTATCATTGTATTCAATACCTCTTCAAAATGAGATGAAACATGATAAGATGTACATTATAGATATTATTAAGTAGATAAAACAAAATGATATAAAACTTAATTAGATTAGTGTTTATAACTGCAATAATTAATTTTGCGACCATTTTTGTAGACTCAGATAACCGTATAAATTGATTAATTGTTCAATATTTGTTCGTGTAATTAAAGCACTGTCCATAAGTAAACGATAACATGATACCTCAATAAAGTGAGAGTAAGATAAGAATGAAATACTACCAAGTTTACTCAAAACGTGCAATACCTACTTCTCTTCTTGAACAAACTTTACAGAGAGATTCTTTAAATTACAGAATGTTTAGATAAATATTTGTCCCGTAATTTACTATCTAATGTGAGCGGCCGTCAGGTTCTTTTTGAACATGACTCTGATTGACCAATCAGATTGCATGATTTCAATATCCAGTACCACCAATGAAATCTCAGAACTACAGTCCCCACACTCACCCAAGCTTATACATACCTCATATACATACCTCTTATACATACCTCTTATACATACCTGTGTCCTGTTATACATACCTCTCCACACAGGGCATTAACCTGAGCGGTGGACAGAAGCAGCGCGTCTCACTTGCACGTGCAATATACAACAAGAATGATATCTACATATTCGACGATCCTTTATCTGCTGTTGACGCGCACGTGGGAAAACATCTCTTTGAAAAAGTTATCGGACCTAACGGAATGATAAATAATAAGGTTAGTCTTTATTCTTAGTATCTTGATGTCGCGTTACTTATTTTCTTAGGGGGGATAGAATTACTGCATGAACTAATTAATCAATAGTAGTATTATGATATTCCTGACAACTTATTTTTGGAGTGTCTTTGAATTGCAACTTGAAATATTATTTTAAAATTTAGAAAATATTCGTTATAGTTAATTTAAGAACACTAAATTATGAACCAATCTGTATTTGATAACGTATCATAACATTCCCACCCAGACGAGGATTTTAGTAACGCACAAGTTATCAGTCCTGCCGGAAGTAGATCACGTGGTATTGCTGAAGGATGGGCAGGTTCTAGAACAAGGTTAACATTTAGTAGTTTATACTAAAACTATAAAGTAATAGTAGTTTATACTAAAACTATAAAGTTATAGTAGTTTATACCAAAACTATAAAGTTATAGTAGTTTATACTAAAACTATAAAGTAATAGTAGTTTATACTAAAACTATAAAGTTATAGTAGTTTATACCAAAACTATAAAGTTATAGTAGTTTATACTAAAACTATAAAGTTATAGTAGTTTATACTTAAACTATAAAGTTATAGAAGTTTATACTAAAACTATAAAGTTATAGTAGTTTATACTAAAACTATAAAGTTATAGTAGTTTATACTAAAACTATAAAGTTATAGTAGTTTATACTAAAACTATAAAGTTAATATAGTAGTTTATACTAAAACTATAAAGTTATAGTAGTTTATACTAAAACTATAAAGTTATAGTAGTTTATACTAAAACTATAAAGTTATAGTAGTTTATACTAAAACTATAAAGTTATAGTAGTTTATACTAAAACTATAAAGTTATAGTAGTTTATACCAAAACTATAAAGTTATAGTAGTTTATACTAAAACTATAAAGTTATAGTAGTTTATACCAAAACTATAAAGTTATTGTAGTTTATACTGGCTTTCAGAATAGGAACACAGGTGATATGAGTAAGCGTATCACGTAATGCTGTAATGTTATATTACAGCACACGTTTTCCATGTTGAGATTATATTGTTTATAATAAGATGTAACTAATAATATGTAACTAATAATATGTAACTAATAATATGTAACTAATAATATGTAACTAATAATATGTAACTAATAATATGTAACTAATAATATGTAACTAATAATATGTAACTAATAATATGTAACTAATAATATGTAACTAATAATATGTAACTAATAATATGTAACTAATAATATGTAACTAATAATATGTAACTAATAATATGTAACTAATAATATGTAACTAATAATATGTAACTAATAATATGTAACTAATAATATGTAACTAATAATATGTAACTAATAATATGTAACTAATAATATGTAACTAATAATATGTAACTAATAATATGTAACTAATAATATGTAACTAATAATATGTAACTAATAATATGTAACTAATGATATGTAACTAATAATATGTAACTAATAATATGTAACTAATAATATGGAACTATAGGAACATATAACGATCTCATGGGTAAAGACAGCGAGCTACACAGGCTAGTGTCCTCCTACGAACCCGACCAGGACACCAACACAGACAGTAAGTCAATTAATTAATTAGTTAATCGGATTGTAATTACATAGCTGATTGTATTAGTAAAGCTTATTAGAAATAATGTAAGCTATAAGTCGGAAAATTTAACAGATGAAATTTAGAAACTAATAATAGTTAGTTAATGATAGTTGAAACATTGGTTACGTGAAGAATGGGGCTTTACTTCTGAGATTATAAACTATAAAGTACTATCTTTAGAACAGAAAGTTGATAATTCAGAATATGAAAATTTTAAGGTATAATATGTTGCTTCATAAGTTGTATATAAATATGGCTATTCTGCACAATTTGTCACTGAAAGTCCTGTTAAGTTATGTGTGTTGAACAGATTAGGTGTATAGCCCCTTAAACCCACAAAACCTTCATTGTATGTGATGCCTGCCCTTAAACCCACAAAACCTTCATTGTATGTGATGCCTGCCCTTAAACCCACAAAACATTCATTGTATGTGATGCATGCCCTTAAACCCACAAAACATTTATTGTATGTGATGCATGCCCTTAAACCCACAAAACCTTCATTGTATGTGATGCATGCCCTTAAACCCACAAAACCTTCATTGTATATGTGATGCCTGCCCTTAAACCCACAAAACCTTCATTGTATGTGATGCCTGCCACCTTAGTCCGCATCTTTGTGTGTTTTACAGAGCCGGAAATGAGATGATCTGTTAACTAGCACGTACTATAATAGCTACTCTTACGTCATAATACGTCATAATACGTCATAGCTACTACGTCATGCTCTCCTAATAACATCACTGCATTTTTGAAAAAGGTTTCAGTAACTCAATCAAACCATCATTAGTTATGACTTGCTGTATAAGCTGCTATTAAATACATGTACCTACAGAGATTCTAGCTATATTTAATTTGTGAGTTGCACAGATGGATACCGTACAATGTCAGACACAGCCGACACTAATTCAACCAATTTCACTCTTTCAGTGTGCATTATATACACCGCACATTGTACATTATACCTTTATACACTGTAGCACTGTACACACCGCACATTATACATTATACAATGTATACACCGCACATTGTACACAGTACACCGTACTTTCCGCACTTTACACAGTATGCATTGTTCAGTATACATTATATACAGTGCACACCACACAATCCACATTATACACAATACACAATGTACAAGGTACATTATACACAATACACATTGTACTATGTACATTATACACAGTACACATTGTACAATGTACTTGAAAGCAAAGTACATTATACACTGACTTCTACAGCGACTCGTGCTACAGCCATTATTCTGCATAACACGTAGTTACAGTAAAACCCCGATTTACCGTGGAGTTTGGGAAAAAGGAAACACGAGACTGTATAGTTGTTTGTCTGTTTGTTTGTTTATAGAACCCGTCCCCAATCTCATATTGGAAAAATGACTAAACTCAATTCTGAGTGTGAATACGGGTGGTACCTGCAAGTGTGGTACCTGCAAGTGTGGTACCTGCAAGTGTGGTACCTGCAAGTGTGGTACCTACAAGTGTGGTACCTGCAAGTGTGGTACCTGCAAGTGTGGTACCTGCAAGTGTGGTACCTGCAAGTGTGGTACCTGCAAGTGTGGTACCTGCAAGTGTGGTACCTGCAAGTGTGGTACCTGCAAGTGTGGTACCTGCAAGTGTGGTACCTACAAGTGTGGTACCTGCAAGTGTGGTACCTGCAAGTGTGGTACCTGCAAGTGTGGTACCTGCAAGTGTGGTACCTACAAGTGTGGTACCTGCAAGTGTGGTACCTGCAAGTGTGGTACCTGCAAGTGTGGTACCTGCAAGTGTGGTACCTGCAAGTGTGGTACCTGCAAGTGTGGTACCTGCAAGTGTGGTACCTGCAAGTGTGGTACCTGCAAGTGTGGTACCTGCAAATGTGGTACCTGCAAGTGTGGTACCTACAAGTGTGGTACCTGCAAGTGTGGTACCTACAAGTGTGGTACCTGCAAGTGTGGTACCTGCAAGTTTGGTACCTGCAAGTGTGGTTAGTGGTACCTGCAAGTTTGGTACCTGCAAGTGTGGTACCTGCAAGTGTGGTACCTGCAAGTGTGGTACCTGCAAGTGTGGTACCTGCAAGTGTGGTACCTGCAAGTGTGGTACCTGCAAGTGTGGTACCTGCAAGTGTGGTACCTGCAAGTGTGGTACCTGCAAATGTGGTACCTGCAAGTGTGGTACCTACAAGTGTGGTACCTGCAAGTGTGGTACCTACAAGTGTGGTACCTGCAAGTGTGGTACCTGCAAGTGTGGTACCTGCAAGTGTGGTTAGTGGTACCTGCAAGTTTGGTACCTGCAAGTGTGGTTAGTGGTACCTGCAAGTTTGGTACCTGCAAGTGTGGTACCTGCAAGTGTGGTACCTGCAAAGTGCAAGTGTGGTACCTGCAAGTGTGGTACCTACAAGTGTGGTACCTGCAAGTGTGGTACCTGCAAGTGTGGTACCTACAAGTGTGGTACCTGCAAGTGTGGTACCTGAAGACTGTAATTACCAGCCCTCTGAATCCTATCCCTTATTTGTGTAGACGAGAACCATATTATAAGATTATATAGTAGAGGGTGCTACAAGGTGCTACAACAAGACTAAGTACAGACTAAATACAGACTAAATACAGTAGGTAGCTACCAGTAAGGTACACCATTGTATCCTTGTGTGTACACCACTGTATCCTTGTGTGTACACCACTGTTTTGTGGTGTTTGTTACAAGCTAATTAAGTGTCATACTAACTGATTTTAATAAAGTCGTATGAAGACATATACCCGAGTCAATAATGTGACCTATGGGTACACAGGAAATAAATATTCAGAAAATGTTTAATTAACATAACTTATTCCATTCAAAAACAAAGCCGACTCTCAAGCGGAACCAAGCTAAATTAATTGATTAAGAAGTGGGTCAATGTTTTCGCTGAAAGAGTAAAAGTATTGACATGATACTACTACTACTACTGACATGATGAACCCTTTGCAGAGGAAGACACGTCAGACTCAGAGTTAGGAGATATGTCACGTGACGAGAATACAGTGAGACGCAGGAAGAGCACTGCACGTTCTAGAAAAGGTATGTTACACTAATTAAAGGTATGTTATACTAATAAAAGGTATGTTACACTAATAAAAGGTATGTTACACTAATTAAAGGTATGTTACACTAGTAAAAGGTATGTTACACTAATAAAAGGTATGTTACACTAATAAAAGGTATGTTACACTAATAAAAGGTATGTTACACTAGTTAAAGGTATGTTACACTAGTAAAAGGTATGTTACACTAATTAAAGGTATGTTACACTAGTAAAAGGTATGTTACACTAGTAAAAGGTATGTTACACTAGTAAAAGGTATGTTACACTAGTAAAAGGTATATTACACTAGTAAAAGGTATGTTACACTAGTAAAAGGTATGTTACACTAAAAAAAGGTATGTTACACTAATAAAAGGTATGTTACACTAGCAAAAGGTATGTTACACTAGTAAAAGGTATGTTACACTAGTAAAAGGTATGTTACACTAGTAAAAGGTATGTTACACTAGTAAAAGGTATGCTACACTATTAAAAGGTATGTTACACTAATAAAAGGTATGTTACACTAATAAAAAGTATGTTACACTAGTAAAGGGTATGTTACACTAGTAAAAGGTATGTTACACTAGTAAAAGGTATGTTACACTAATAAAAGGTATGTTACACTAGTAAAAGGTATATTACACTAGTAAAAGGTATGTTACACTAATAAAAGGTATGTTACACTAATAAAAGGTATGTTACACTAGTAAAAGGTATGTTACACTAATCAAAGGTATGTTACACTAATAAAAGGTATGTTACACTAATAAAAGGTATGTTACACTAGTAAAAGGTATGTTACACTAATAAAAGGTATGTTACACTAATAAAAGGTATGTTACACTAATAAAAGGTATGTTACACTAATAAAAGGTATGTTACACTAGTAAAAGGTATGTTACACTAATAAAAGGTATGTTACACTAATAAAAGGTATGTTACACTAATAAAAGGTATGTTACACTAGTAAAGGGTATGTTACACTAGTAAAAGGTATGTTACACTAGTAAAAGGTATGTTACACTAGAAAAGGTATGTTACACTAGTAAAAGGTATGTTACACTAGTCAAAGGTATGTTACACTAGTAAAAGGTATGTTACACTAGTAAAAGGTATGTTACACTAATATAAGGTATGTTTCACTAGTAAAAGGTATGTTACACTAATAAAAGGTATGTTACACTAGTAAAAGGTATGTTACACTAATAAAAGGTATGTTACACTAATAAAAGGTATGTTACACTAATAAAAGGTATGTTACACTAGTAAAAGGTATGTTACACTAATAAAAGGTATGTTACACTAATAAAAGGTATGTTACACTAATAAAAGGTATGTTACACTAATAAAAGGTATGTTACACTAGTAAAGGGTATGTTACACTAGTAAAAGGTATGTTACACTAGTAAAAGGTATGTTACACTAATAAAAGGTATGTTACACTAGTAAAAGGTATATTACACTAGTAAAAGGTATGTTACACTAATAAAAGGTATGTTACACTAGTAAAAGGTATGTTACACTAGTAAAAGGTATGTTACACTAATCAAAGGTATGTTACACTAATAAAAGGTATGTTACACTAATAAAAGGTATGTTACACTAGTAGAAGGTATGTTACACTAATAAAAGGTATGTTACACTAATAAAAGGTATGTTACACTAATAAAAGGTATGTTACACTAATAAAAGGTATGTTACACTAGTAAAAGGTATGTTACACTAATAAAAGGTATGTTACACTAATAAAAGGTATGTTACACTAATAAAAGGTATATTACACTAGTAAAAGGTATGTTACACTAATAAAAGGTATGTTACACTAGTAAAAGGTATGTTACACTAGTAAAAGGTATGTTACACTAGTAAAAGGTATGTTACACTAGTCAAAGGTATGTTACACTAGTAAAAGGTATGTTACACTAGTCAAAGGTATGTTACACTAGTAAAAGGTATGTTACACTAGTAAAAGGTATGTTACACTAGTAAAAGGTATGTTACATTAGTAAAAGGTATGTTACACTAATAAAAGGTATGTTACACTAGTAAAGGGTATGTTACACTAGTAAAAGGTATGTTACACTAGTAAAAGGTATGTTACACTAATAAAAGGTATGTTACACTAGTAAAAGGTATATTACACTAGTAAAAGGTATGTTACACTAATAAAAGGTATGTTACACTAATAAAAGGTATGTTACACTAGTAAAAGGTATGTTACACTAATCAAAGGTATGTTACACTAATAAAAGGTATGTTACACTAATAAAAGGTATGTTACACTAGTAAAAGGTATGTTACATTAGTAAAAGGTATGTTACACTAATAAAAGGTATGTTACACTAATAAAAGGTATGTTACACTAATAAAAGGTATGTTACACTAATAAAAGGTATATTACACTAGTAAAAGGTATGTTACACTAATAAAAGGTATGTTACACTAGTAAAAGGTATGTTACACTAATAAAAGGTATGTTACACTAATAAAAGGTATGTTACACTAGTAAAGGGTATGTTACACTAATAAAAGGTATGTTACACTAATAAAAGGTATGTTACACTAATAAAAGGTATGTTACACTAGTAAAAGGTATATTACACTAGTAAAAGGTATGTTACACTAATAAAAGGTATGTTACACTAGTATAAGGTATGTTACACTAGTAAAAGGTATGTTACACTAATCAAAGGTATGTTACACTAATAAAAGGTATGTTACACTAATAAAAGGTATGTTACACTAGTAAAAGGTATGTTACATAAGTAAAAGGTATGTTACACTAGTAAAAGGTATGTTACACTAATAAAAGGTATGTTACACTAATAAAAGGTATATTACACTAGTAAAAGGTATGTTACACTAATAAAAGGTATGTTACACTAATAAAAGGTATGTTACACTAGTAAAAGGTATGTTACACTAATAAAAGGTATGTTACACTAATAAAAGGTATGTTACACTAATAAAAGGTATGTTACACTAATAAAAGGTATGTTACACTAGTAAAAGGTATGTTACACTAATAAAAGGTATGTTACACTAATAAAAGGTATGTTACACTAATAAAAGGTATGTTACACTAGTAAAGGGTATGTTACACTAGTAAAAGGTATTTTACACTAGTAAAAGGTATGTTACACTAATAAAAGGTATGTTACACTAGTAAAAGGTATATTACACTAGTAAAAGGTATGTTACACTAATAAAAGGTATGTTACACTAGTAAAAGGTATGTTACACTAGTAAAAGGTATGTTACACTAATCAAAGGTATGTTACACTAATCAAAGGTATGTTACACTAATAAAAGGTATGTTACACTAATAAAAGGTATGTTACACTAGTAAAAGGTATGTTACATTAGTAAAAGGTATGTTACACTAGTAAAAGGTATGTTACACTAATAAAAGGTATGTTACACTAATAAAAGGTATATTACACTAGTAAAAGGTATGTTACACTAATAAAAGGTATGTTACACTAGTAAAAGGTATGTTACACTAGTAAAAGGTATGTTACACTAGTAAAAGGTATGTTACACTAGTCAAAGGTATGTTACACTAGTAAAAGGTATGTTACACTAGTCAAAGGTATGTTACACTAGTAAAAGGTATGTTACACTAGTAAAAGGTATGTTACACTAGTAAAAGGTATGTTACATTAGTAAAAGGTATGTTACACTAGTAAAAGGTATGTTACACTAATAAAAGGTATGTTACACTAATAAAAGGTATATTACACTAGTAAAAGGTATGTTACACTAATAAAAGGTATGTTACACTAGTAAAAGGTATGTTACACTAGTAAAAGGTATGTTACACTAGTAAAAGGTATGTTACACTAGTCAAAGGTATGTTACACTAGTAAAAGGTATGTTACACTAGTAAAAGGTATGTTACACTAATAAAAGGTATGTTACACTAATAAAAGGTATATTACACTAGTAAAAGGTATGTTACACTAATAAAAGGTATGTTACACTAGTAAAAGGTATGTTACACTAGTAAAAGGTATGTTACACTAGTAAAAGGTATGTTACACTAGTCAAAGGTATGTTACACTAGTAAAAGGTATGTTACACTAGTAAAAGGTATGTTACACTAGTAAAAGGTATGTTACACTAGAAAAGGTATGTTACACGTCTAGTAAAAGGTATGTTACACTAGTAAAAGGTATGTTACACTAGAAAAGGTATGTTACACGTCTAGTAAAAGGTATGTTACACTAGTAAAAGGTATATGACACATATATGTAAAATGTGTACATTGTAATAGATATAAAACTTGCTAATCCCCATTAAATATCTCCTATTAAATATTAATCAGAAAGTGAAACGTGCTCCATAAAAGGGAATAATACGGGCGGGAAGGATGAGAAGCTTATAACTGAGGAAACAGTAGAGAAAGGAAAAGTGAGTCCCATCTATACTACTATACTACTATACTGTTATACTATACTACTATACTGTTATACTATACTACTATACTGTTATACTATACTACTATACTGTTATACTATACTACTATACTGTTATACTATACTACTATACTGTTATACTATACTACTATACTGTTATATTATAATGCTATACTGTTATACTATACTACTATACTGTTATACTATACTACTATACTGTTATACTATACTACTATACTGTTATACTGTACTACTATACTGTTATACTATACTACTATGTTATACTATACTACTATACTGTTATACTATACTACTATACTGTTATACTATACTACTATACTGTTATACTATACTACTATACTGTTATACTATACTACTATACTGTTATACTATACTACTATACTGTTACTATTACTGTTATACTATACTACTATACTGTTACTATTACTATTATACTATACTACTATACTGTTACTATTACTGTTATACTATACTACTATACTGTTACTATTACTGTTATACTATACTACTATACTGTTACTATTACTATTATACTATACTACTATACTGTTACTATTACTGTTATACTATACTACTATACTGTTACTATTACTGTTATACTATGCTACTATACTGTTACTATTACTGTTTTAATACTTTCAACAGTACTATATATAGTCGCAGCTTGATGTAATTGGTAATCAACCCAACAAGGTAATTTATATAGTTATAGCTTTACACTGTTGTTAAATAAGAAGTAACAGTGTAATGCTTTTGGACACGAAGGGAAACACACAACGTAAAGCTTGAAATCTTCGTAAAACTACATCATTAGAGCCTCAAATTATTTGTTATATATAACAAATAATTTGAGGCTCTAATGATGTAGTTTTACGAAGATTTCAAGCTTTACGTTGTGTGTTTCCCTTCGTGTCCAAAAGCATTACACTGTTACTTCTTATTTAACAACAGTGTAAAGCTATAACTATATAAATTACCTTGTTGGGTTGATTACCAATTACATCAAGCTGCGATTAGAGTTTTGCGTAAGTTTTAATTTAAATTCCGCAGATATCGTACAAAACGTACATGTTTTAATTTAAATTCCGCAGATATCGTACAAAACGTACATGTTTTAATTTAAATTCCGCAGATATCATACAAAACGTACATGTTTTATAGTAATATTCCGCAGATATCATACAAAACGTACATGTAATATAGTAATATTCCGCAGATATCGTACAAAACGTACATGTAATATAGTAATATTCCGCAGATATCGTACAAAACGTACATGTAATATAGTAATATTCCGCAGATATCGTACAAAACGTACATGTAATATAGTAATATTCCGCAGATATCGTACAAAACGTACATGTAATATAGTAATATTCCGCAGATATCGTACAAAACGTACATGTAATATAGTAATATTCCGCAGATATCGTACAAAACGTACATGTAATATAGTAATATTCCGCAGATATCGTACAAAACGTACATGTAATATAGTAATATTCCGCAGATATCGTACAAAACGTACATGTAATATAGTAATATTCCGCAGATATCGTACAAAACGTACATGTAATATAGTAATATTCCGCAGATATCGTACAAAACGTACATGTAATATAGTAATATTCCGCAGATATCGTACAAAACGTACATGTAATATAGTAATATTCCGCAGATATCGTACAAAACGTACATGTAATATAGTAATATTCCGCAGATATCGTACAAAACGTACATGTAATATAGTAATATTCCGCAGATATCGTACAAAACGTACATGTAATATAGTAATATTCCGCAGATATCGTACAAAACGTACATGTAATATAGTAATATTCCGCAGATATCGTACAAAACGTACATGTAATATAGTAATATTCCGCAGATATCGTACAAAACGTACATGTAATATAGTAATATTCCGCAGATATCGTACAAAACGTACATGTAATATAGTAATATTCCGCAGATATCGTACAAAACGTACATGTAATATAGTAATATTCCGCAGATATCGTACAAAACGTACATGTAATATAGTAATATTCCGCAGATATCGTACAAAACGTACATGTGAATATAGTAATATTCCGCAGATATCGTACAAAACGTACATGTAGATATAGTAATATTCCGCAGATATCGTACAAAACGTACATGTAATATAGTAATATTCCGCAGATATCGTACAAAACGTACATGTAATATAGTAATATTCCGCAGATATCGTACAAAACGTACATGTAATATAGTAATATTCCGCAGATATCGTACAAAACGTACATGTAATATAGTAATATTCCGCAGATATCGTACAAAACGTACATGTAATATAGTAATATTCCGCAGATATCGTACAAAACGTACATGTAATATAGTAATATTCCGCAGATATCGTACAAAACGTACATGTAATATAGTAATATTCCGCAGATATCGTACAAAACGTACATGTAATATAGTAATATTCCGCAGATATCGTACAAAACGTACATGTAATATAGTAATATTCCGCAGATATCGTACAAAACGTACATGTAATATAGTAATATTCCGCAGATATCGTACAAAACGTACATGTAATATAGTAATATTCCGCAGATATCGTACAAAACGTACATGTAATATAGTAATATTCCGCAGATATCGTACAAAACGTACATGTAATATAGTAATATTCCGCAGATATCGTACAAAACGTACATGTAATATAGTAATATTCCGCAGATATCGTACAAAACGTACATGTAATATAGTAATATTCCGCAGATATCGTACAAAACGTACATGTAATATAGTAATATTCCGCAGATATCGTACAAAACGTACATGTAATATAGTAATATTCCGCAGATATCGTACAAAACGTACATGTAATATAGTAATATTCCGCAGATATCGTACAAAACGTACATGTAATATAGTAATATTCCGCAGATATCGTACAAAACGTACATGTAATATAGTAATATTCCGCAGATATCGTACAAAACGTACATGTAATATAGTAATATTCCGCAGATATCGTACAAAACGTACATGTAATATAGTAATATTCCGCAGATATCGTACAAAACGTACATGTAATATAGTAATATTCCGCAGATATCGTACAAAACGTACATGTAATATAGTAATATTCCGCAGATATCGTACAAAACGTACATGTAATATAGTAATATTCCCGCAGATATCGTACAAAACGTACATGTAATATAGTAATATTCCCGCAGATATCGTACAAAACGTACATGTAATATAGTAATATTCCGCAGATATCGTACAAAACGTACATGTAATATAGTAATATTCCGCAGATATCGTACAAAACGTACATGTAATATAGTAATATTCCGCAGATATCGTACAAAAACGTACATGTAATATAGTAATATTCCGCAGATATCGTACAAAACGTACATGTAATATAGTAATATTCCGCAGATATCGTACAAAACGTACATGTAATATAGTAATATTCCGCAGATATCGTACAAAACGTACATGTAATATAGTAATATTCCGCAGATATCGTACAAAACGTACATGTAATATAGTAATATTCCGCAGATATCGTACAAAACGTACATGTAATATAGTAATATTCCGCAGATATCGTACAAAACGTACATGTAATATAGTAATATTCCGCAGATATCGTACAAAACGTACATGTAATATAGTAATATTCCGCAGATATCGTACAAAAACGTACATGTAATATAGTAATATTCCGCAGATATCGTACAAAACGTACATGTAATATAGTAATATTCCGCAGATATCGTACAAAACGTACATGTAATATAGTAATATTCCGCAGATATCGTACAAAACGTACATGTAATATAGTAATATTCCGCAGATATCGTACAAAACGTACATGTAATATAGTAATATTCCGCAGATATCGTACAAAACGTACATGTAATATAGTAATATTCCGCAGATATCGTACAAAACGTACATGTAATATAGTAATATTCCGCAGATATCGTACAAAACGTACATGTAATATAGTAATATTCCGCAGATATCGTACAAAACGTACATGTAATATAGTAATATTCCGCAGATATCGTACAAAACGTACATGTAATATAGTAATATTCCGCAGATATCGTACAAAACGTACATGTAATATAGTAATATTCCGCAGATATCGTACAAAACGTACATGTAATATAGTAATATTCCGCAGATATCGTACAAAACGTACATGTAATATAGTAATATTCCGCAGATATCGTACAAAACGTACATGTAATATAGTAATATTCCGCAGATATCGTACAAAACGTACATGTAATATAGTAATATTCCGCAGATATCGTACAAAACGTACATGTAATATAGTAATATTCCGCAGATATCGTACAAAACGTACATGTAATATAGTAATATTCCGCAGATATCGTACAAAACGTACATGTAATATAGTAATATTCCGCAGATATCGTACAAAACGTACATGTAATATAGTAATATTCCGCAGATATCGTACAAAACGTACATGTAATATAGTAATATTCCGCAGATATCGTACAAAACGTACATGTAATATAGTAACATTCCGCAGATATCGTACAAAACGTACATGTAATATAGTAACATTCCGCAGATATCGTACAAACGTACATGTAATATAGTAACATTCCGCAGATATCGTACAAAACGTACATGTAATATAGTAACATTCCGCAGATATCGTACAAAACGTACATGTAATATAGTAATATTCCGCAGATATCGTACAAAACGTACATGTAATATAGTAATATTCCGCAGATATCGTACAAAACGTACATGTAATATAGTAATATTCCGCAGATATCGTACAAAACGTACATGTAATATAGTAATATTCCGCAGATATCGTACAAACGTACATGTAATATAGTAATATTCCGCAGATATCGTACAAAACGTACATGTAATATAGTAATATTCCGCAGATATCGTACAAAAACGTACATGTAATATAGTAATATTCCGCAGATATCGTACAAAACGTACATGTAATATAGTAATATTCCGCAGATATCGTACAAAACGTACATGTAATATAGTAATATTCCGCAGATATCGTACAAAACGTACATGTAATATAGTAATATTCCGCAGATATCGTACAAAACGTACATGTAATATAGTAATATTCCGCAGATATCGTACAAAACGTACATGTAATATAGTAATATTCCGCAGATATCGTACAAAACGTACATGTAATATAGTAATATTCCGCAGATATCGTACAAAACGTACATGTAATATAGTAATATTCCGCAGATATCGTACAAAACGTACATGTAATATAGTAATATTCCGCAGATATCGTACAAAAACGTACATGTAATATAGTAATATTCCGCAGATATCGTACAAAACGTACATGTAATATAGGAATATTCCGCAGATATCGTACAAAACGTACATGTAATATAGTAATATTCCGCAGATATCGTCAAAACGTACATGTAATATAGTAATATTCCGCACGATATCGTACAAAACGTACATGTAATATAGTAATATTCCGCAGATATCGTACAAAAACGTACATGTAATATAGTAATTTTCCGCAGATATCGTACAAAAAGTACATGTAATAGTAGTAATATTCGCAGATATCGTACAAAACGTACATGTAATATAGTAATATTCCGCAGATATCGTACAAAACGTACATGTAATATAGTAATATTCCGCAGATATCGTACAAAACGTACATGTAATATAGTAATATTCCGCAGATATCGTACAAACGTACATGTAATATAGTAATATTCCGCAGATATCGTACAAAACGTACATGTAATATAGTAATATTCCGCAGATATCGTACAAAACGTACATGTAATATAGTAATATTCCGCAGATATCGTACAAAACGTACATGTAATATAGTATATTCCGCAGATATCGTACAAAACGTACATGTAATATAGTAATATTCCGCAGATATCGTACAAAACGTACATGTAATATAGTAATATTCCGCAGATATCGTACAAAACGTACATGTAATATAGTAATATTCCGCAGATATCGTACAAAACGTACATGTAATATAGTAATATTCCGCAGATATCGTACAAAACGTACATGTAATATAGTAATATTCCGCAGATATCGTACAAAACGTACATGTATATAGTAATATTCCGCAGATATCGTACAAAACGTACATGTAATATAGTAATATTCCGCAGATATCGTACAAAACGTACATGTAATATAGTAATATTCCGCAGATATCGTACAAAACGTACATGTAATATAGTAATATTCCGCAGATATCGTACAAAACGTGCATGTAATATAGTAATATTCCGCAGATATCGTACAAAACGTACATGTAATATAGTAATATTCCGCAGATATCGTACAAAACGTACATGTAATATAGTAATATTCCGCAGATATCGTACAAAACGTACATGTAATATAGTAATATTCCGCAGATATCGTACAAAACGTACATGTAATATAGTAATATTCCGCAGATATCGTACAAAACGTACATGTAATATAGTAATATTCCGCAGATATCGTACAAAACGTACATGTAATATAGTAATATTCCGCAGATATCGTACAAAACGTACATGTAATATAGTAATATTCCGCAGATATCGTACAAAACGTACATGTAATATAGTAATATTCCGCAGATATCGTACAAAACGTACATGTAATATAGTAATATTCCGCAGATATCGTACAAAACGTACATGTAATATAGTAATATTCCGCAGATATCGTACAAAACGTACATGTAATATAGTAATATTCCGCAGATATCGTACAAAACGTACATGTAATATAGTAATATTCCGCAGA
The DNA here is from genome assembly GCF_026151205.1 of Bolinopsis microptera. Taxonomy (NCBI): domain Eukaryota; kingdom Metazoa; phylum Ctenophora; class Tentaculata; order Lobata; family Bolinopsidae; genus Bolinopsis; species Bolinopsis microptera. The sequence goes on along the minus strand of NC_087083.1, from coordinate 14,881,963 downwards.
TATCGTACAAAACGTACATGTAATATAGTAATATTCCGCAGATATCGTACAAAACGTACGTGAACTACTTGAACTACATGGGAATTACTTACGGGGCCAGTAAGTTATTCTACAAATTTTAATTTTATTACTGAATGTAAGTTTTACTTTTACATTAATTATCTATCGGAAATTGGAGGTATCACAAGCTTGAAGCTTGCAAATAACGCCATTTTGTATTTTGTACGATATTGATATAATATTAATTCCTACTTTTAAATTATCGCCCTCACTATAATACGATTATAGCTGAATTTTTGGTAAATATCTAAATTAAATTCAATTCACAGTTGAAATGCTACATTGCCACTGCTATACATATTATTAAATTACTGCTACATGATATATGATATAGGGTTCTTAAGCTGGTATATTACTATTTGCTCAATTTCGCACATGATATTGTCACATGTTGAGATATTGTCACATGTTGAGATATTGTCACATGTTGAGATATTGTCACATGTTGAGATATTGTCACATGTTGAGATATTGTCACATGTTGAGATATTGTCACATTTTGAGATATTGTCACATGTTGAGATATTGTCACATGTTGAGATATTGTCACATGTTGAGATATTGTCACATGTTGAGATATTGTCACATTTTGAGATATTGTCACATTTTGAGATATTGTCACATTTTGAGATATTGTCACATGTTGAAATATTGTAACATGTTGAGATATTATTGTCACAATATACTCTTGTCACATGTGTAATAGCAAATATTCCCCAGTTACACTGGTCTCCTTCATTCTACAGTACGCATCTCAACTTGGCTCTCAACTGTGGTTATCCGAGTGGAGTAACTCTAACGATAACACTGACACAGGTTACTAGTGGGACATTAGTTTTAAACTAATTACAACACTGTATATATATATACTACAAATCTATTTAATTACATTTATTAAGGATATTATATAACAACACAACAAATCTATTACATTTATTGAGAATTATGTGATGTAACGTGATGGAAATATTTTAAACGGGTCATATCTTGTCCAAACCCAGGATGCATAACATGAAGAATTCGTTGTAACTTTGTATGAAAAGCATTAATAGAGAGTAAATTGATGAGTTACACTGGCACTGTACGATAACGCTGACACAGTTCATTATTGATTTCTCACCCTGTATATGGAGAATTTTAGTTTATAATATTTACTGAATAGATTTGTTTTTTTGAGATGATTTAGTTGTTTGTTGCTGGATATTTTCACGTCACCCTTTAGAACCGCTCTGTCGTGGTTAGTACCTGACACTTGTGTCATTTGCTAACCATATGGGCGGTATAAAAGCACATTATTTCATTTCATTTTATTTCAGATAATAAATTGTTCCTGTACTTGGGTATATACGCTCTTCTGGGTTTACTACAAACTGTTTTCGTGCTGGGCTTTGTTTTTGCAATACTCTACGCTAGTATCATGGCTTCCTCTAAGATACACAGGTCTTTTACAATACATTGTTATTTAATTAATTTAATTGACTGCTGACCTTCTAGTTTGGATCAGATTCCTCATATCAGCTCACATGAAATTCAGTCCAACAGCGTCAAAATGACTGCTGCTCACTCAGTGAGTAGCAGTGAGCAGCAGTGAGCCCCCCCCCCCCCTGGGAACGTATCTTCCTGTTATAGAAGATGATACTTTTCAGATCTATGTTCGAGAGAATACTGAAAGTACCTATGAGCTTCTTTGACACCACACCTTCTGGCAGAATACTTAATCGCTTCTCTAAGGTAGGGCAAGTAATTGGAGAATGGAGATTAATTAATAACATCATTTTCTTAAGAAGCAGGGTGAAAGGGATTGAACGGATTTTAAAGGTGAAGTTTGTCCGAAGTATGGAACAATTTTAAGTATTACTGTCACCAAGATGTAATTAGATCGAACGCAGAAATTAGATCGAACCGGTTCGATCTAGGAATTAGATCGAACGCCGGCGCGAGATACATATTATACAAATACATTGAATTCCGCGCCGGCGTTCGATCTAATTCCTAGATCAAACCGATTCGATCTAATTTCTGCGTTCGATCTAATTACATCTTGGTGACAGTTAGCTGTATGCTTCCTTTAGCTTGATTATCATTAAAAAATTGCTGTAAAGACACCGAATATTTGCTCATATAGTTAAAATCATATTTTAAAAAAACATATTAGTAGTATAAAGTATAAATCGACGAGTGTTCTATAAAGCCAAACTGCAAATTCACAACAGTTTTATTTCAACAGATTAAACCTGGCGTCACTTCAATTACTTTTAACAATTTTTTATGTTCCATATTGTGTCTGTTGGAATGGATATTATATTTTTGATACAGCGGGAGGCAAAATAAACAATAGTTATTTTGGTTGTATGAAAAAGAATCAAGTGATGATATTTGTACCGTTTATAATGTACTTACAGCGTTATTGGATTTGGATTGATTTAGGACGGTGGTTTTAGAATTCTTGCTCCTGCTCTTGCTCCTGGACACTGTATCAAATTGAAGAAACGAAATTGAAGAGAAATATTTCCGACTGATAGTGATTCATTGACATTCTTTAAATTCTAAAACAAATAATTATCAAATTTAACATTGTAACTCACGTGAAACAACATGAAAAATATATTCACAAATTAACTGTTATTATAAATAATGTTATTTAGGGATAATCCACCTCCCCATCAAACATAACAGCACCAGCGCATCCGGGAAAAGAAGTTTAATTTTAAAATAAATCATTTCGTTTAAATTAAAAAATAGATCACACACTTAAGCACAATAGAAACGTAAACAGAACACTGTCACTAAATAATCACATCGCAATAGTACAAACTTCCAAGTAACCATGTTATTTAGTCTTAATACAAACTATCAATGTCTCTCCTTGTCTCATTAAATGCTTTGGTGTTCAGTTTCACCTCTCTAACACTAACGTTCTTCATTGGAATTTACCCTCTTCCTCGCCACCACTTCCTCTTCTTCATCTTCTTTTGGCTCTGATTTCACAACTTCATATGCAGAAGTGCATGTGCTAAAAGACATTAAGCCCCTCGAGCGTGTTCTTGTCGCTGAAGCTCTCGTTCCATCAGATGTTTGTGCCTTTTCCGTTTTCTTGCTCGCTTCACCGGAACGTTTCAAGATTATAACGGTTGCAACCAAACCTGAAGTTATTAGCACAATTATTGTCATCACAGCTATCTTTTTAGGAAATTTCCTTGATTCTTTACCCAGTGCTAAAAATACCGCTGAAGCTACAAACAGAAATAGCAATCCAGATGCAAAGAAGATAAGGGACTGCTTCTTAAATTTTTGGTGTAGAATGTAAATTCTCTTCGGGTGTAGAGTGTAAACTGTAAGATAGCAAAGTCATTACCGTTACTGAGTAGATGAGAAGTGCTAGATAGAAGCGGCCCTATGAAGGAACTAATTCATTATGACAGATTGAGAAGGATCCTTTGTGAACGGTCCTCTGTTCTTTTGATGCCTCGTTGCTCTGAAATTAGAACTTGATTCATTAATATAATTCACCTACAATATTATCAGCAGTTAAACGATTTTAATCGAGCATGAGGTTTTAGGAGATCAAATTTACAATATATGTTATGTTAATTATGTACGTGCTAATATTATTGACGATGATTTCACTTATTGAGAACAAACAAAAACATTATTATATAATATAGCTTATGGTGAATCGTTCATCGTTCATCGCGTCGCTTTCTCGTGTAAAAATTCCTGCTTCATTATTAAGTTACTAACCTGAATTAGAGTTATTTAGAGTGTTATCTACAGAAATTGCCGACCGAAATTTAGAAATTATGCTTGAATGCTTGCAAGGGAGATATTCAAAAGGGTGTATACATTTCAAATAAAGATATTTGGCAGATATGAAGTTATCACGTTTTCTTGTTTTAATTGATATCTAAGTTAACAGTTGGGTAGGGTGGGGTAAATCTGGACAGGGGTCATTTTGGACATGGTCGGGTCAAGTGGGGCAATTGGATTTTATCCTACATTTTGGAGTGTTGACCTGTTTTTATAATTATGCATCCACCTTCCAAAAAGTCTGTTTTCAAATCAGTTGTTAAACCAGTTACCAGATTATGCGCATGACAAATATTATTATAATGATTTACCTAGGCTGAAGCAACAAGGCTCTATTGAGAAGGTGAATTCTGTCCCTATCGTGCAAGTCACTTCATTGCTCCCTTTGTTGAGAGCTCCTGGGTCAGAACAGGTCACTTCCAAGACAGTTCCTGGGTCTACTGGAAAGTCGGCTGCTGCCTCAATCGTACTTGTCCACTCAGCCTTCAGTCTAGTACATCCTGAAAAATATTGCCCTTGCTAATTAAACAAGTTTGATAGTTCACATATTTTATACAGGGCTCAATTATTCCATAAAAGAAAACAAATTGTATTTAGAAATACATCGAGTATTACACGTCACGTTCATAGGCACGTTAAACTATTATGCACGTTTTACAATCAACATTTATCTTCGTATTTTAGATTTTAGATCTTGAATTACCCAGTTACCTGGTTGAGGTCTGTAGAAATCAGACGCAGTGTCGTCGTGATCAAACTGTATCCATGCAATGTCCCTGCTCCAGTAAGTGCTCCAGTAACTCCGACCACACGTTGAGCCTGACATCAGGAAGTTGAGCACCTCCTTCTCGTTACAGTGTACCACTAGTCTGATACCTGAGGTTCTAGTTAACGTTACCCTCCATACCTTGTCTGTTGCAGTAGGTAGGTCAGTAGGGAAGTTAAAGCGGTCCGAGCTGCAATCGAAAAAAGCGTACTGAGGAGAAGTGGAGAAGTCGAAGAAGAGTCCTCCTGAACGGCTGTCTAACTGTGAAGTGTAGAAGTACACACGCACCATATCTTTACTCCCTAGCGTGCTATCAGTCTTTATTTCAAGAGAATACTGCTCCGGATTGAAGTCTATAAGAACCTTACGTTGTACTGCTATCCAACCTGTTGTTATAACCACGTTATTATCTTAAAGCAGATAACAGTACATCAGCTGGTAGATAATAATATCACAAGTAAAATATAATCAATTATGGAAATTACTCGACGATTGTGTTATGAATATATTTAATCAATTGTCCATTTCATAGTTCAATCGAATTTTAAAGTATTATTTGACTGCTAACAATATAAATTATGTAAAAACTATGGTGAATGGTGATCCTACCTTCATCTAGATCCTCAGCAGCATTTTCAATAAAGAAAAGGGACAGCAGCAAGATTATCCGCATGATACGAAATGATACGTCAAAAACCTCCGTTAAAAACTACACGGGAAAATAGGCCACATATTACAACAAATAACGACAGTTAAATAACCAATATTTAATAAATGATTATAAGAACCAATTTTGAAGTTGCCATACTGAAGCCTTAAGGTCCAAAAAATACCCATTATGCTCACTTAAAAACAACTCTAAATCAGTAGGCTGTCACTCTATTAATGCACCACACCGCTACCTCCACTGCACTAATAGTTATATATGTATCTTTACAACCAAATTTTATGAATTTTTACATTTGAGTTAGTTATAATACATCCTGAAGTCTTAGTATGCCCAAGATTAACACTAAACTCTCGTAAGCTGAAATATTTTGAATTAAGTGCTTTACTTCAACTTGCTACTCACGAGAGCATTAAAACTAGGTTATAACTCAACAACAAGATGTCTGAGAACTTTGCTGAACCAGTGGATCTCTGATCGTGCATACAGATCACTTTTCAACTAAAAAATGGTTAGATTCCAGTTGACTCAACTATATAAGGCTGGATGAATGGGGCGTATGCGGTGCAGCTCTTTGCCTGGGGTCAATATTACTGTGCTCTCCCAATACCTGTCTCTCTCTCTCTCTCTGTTCTGGTCCCAATACCATTAGTGAACTAATAACTCTCTATTCAGAAAGACCAGTATATCGTTTCGTTGCTGCTGTCCCAATACCATTAGTTAGCTGGTAGCTCACTGTCTACTCGCCCGGTTAAGGACTAAGGCCGTATGTAGAAACTGTTACATGTTATATTGTCGTTCTAGAGAGCAAAGTAAAGCAAAGGAATATCAGAGTCACCCACTCTATCTGTGTTATAAAGGTTAAATAACCTTTTACCTGGGGACCTCAGGATTTGGTGTTCATAAAAGAAATGGCAGAATGACAAGCTGATTAGCTGAGCGCCGCCCAGTAAATAAGCTCTAGCTCAAGTAGGTAAACTTAAAGAACGCATGAATCACAGTATCCATCAGGCTGCTGCCATCATGCACAAAGCTGGGTCTCAGCTTTGTCTTTAGTGGTGATGTCTACTCTCACTCTCAGGAATCTCGTCGGACAAATACGCCAGCTGATAAGTTAGCTCATTAGCAGCACTAAACGCTAAATACTATTAAAAAAACCGTAGACCCCAGGCTATAATGTTCATAGTCATACTTCATAAACAATATGAATTCGGCGGAATGATAGGCTGAGCGCCGCCCAATAAAGAAAACCCGAGCTCGAAGTCGAAATTAACAGTCTCCTTTTAAAAAAGGACAAAACAAAAAGAAAACTGTCACTACAATTACCGTACCGGGACTACAACAGTATAAAATGGTACCTATCTTAAAATACTCTGTTTCAGGACATGGTACCTATCTTAAAATACTCTGTTTCAGGACATGGTACCTATCTTAAAATACTCTGTTTCAGGACATGGTACCTATCTTAAAATACTCTGTTTCAGGACATGGTACCTATCTTAAAATACTCTGTTTCAGGACATGGTACCTATCTTAAAATACTCTGTTAACATGGTACACTTAAATACTCTTTCAACATTTCCCATCAAAAAAAACTCTGTTTCAACCCTGGGGACCCTATCTTAAAATACCTGTTTAGACAGGGCCATCTTAAAAAAC